>NC_092621.1:53835000-54127500 GCF_047663525.1 Anas platyrhynchos
TCATAATCAGTGTGGCACTCCAATGATGGCAAAGGAGTGCAGAGGTGAAAACTGCTGGTTAGAGTTGTGGAACTGAGGAAGCACCAAGGTGGAAGATCTAGAGGTAATAATATTCAAGTCAAGAATTGCAGGAATCACCAAATAGAGCAGCCTTCAGCTAGGATGCCTGGCAATCCCGGGAACTTGGAAACATAGATATATCATCATGGAACAGAGTGAAGAGATAGCGAAAGCAGGCAGTATGGAAGAGGTAGGATAATGTTGGATGAGGATCACCCTGATGTAAAGGGAAAAGGTCATCCAGTTGTCTTGGACTATCAAAAATAATAGACCTTGTGGAACATTAGTATCTTTCTTCATTTAACTTTTGTTAGGCTTAAAAATTTCATACAGTGCTTTTCATATAGTGAATGGCCCCCTTCACAGTCCAATGTCGCCTTCTTTAATGTAAAGTACAGCATTTTGGTCTCCTGTTGGCATTCTTAATATCCACAAAAAGAAAAAGATGCAATAGAAGATTGTCTTTCTCTTCCTTGTATGTACAGCATCTAGCACAGTGAGGGGTCATACCCATTTCGTGGGTAATGATGAGTGTGAGATCTGCCTCTTCAGCATACCTTGTTCAAGTCCTTTGTATGCCAGTCCAAATGCTTGCTTAGAAGTAAGGAAAAAGGTACAACAAAACTCTGCTGAAGAATGTGTCAGTCTGACAAGTGTGTCTCCTTTGAAATGAGTGTGTCCCTACAATAGCACATGTTGGCTTTCAGGGAATGGTGTGCCCTAAATGGCCAAAGGCAGGTCCCTCAGAAGCCTCTTTCACTGTTTCACTTTACACTCTGTCTTTGTCCTTAGCACTATTTTCCTTATAGAACCAAATAGCTTAAATGATTGCAATAAGAATAATACAAGAAGTTCAGGGAGCTCAGAAATCCCAAATGCATTTCCCTCTCATGGAATCCAATGCCATTGTTGTACCACAGTACCAACCCATGTTCCCCGGATTTAGACATCAAACTTCATTTTAGGCCTGAACTTCAGCCAATTTCACCTTAGCAGCCTCTTCTCAAGAAGAAATATCCAGTTTATCTTCAACCAGCCTTCATCCTGCAGCCTCTCCATACCCCAGTCATCTGCATGGGTCTCCCCTGGCTGCACAAAACTGTTCTGTAATGAATGAATTGGAACTGGTATTCAAGACATGGATATCCTAGGCATGTGTGGATTATCATAGCAATATAGTCTGTTCTGTTTTCTTTCAATTGAACTAATTTTTACTGTTACTCGATTTTTGTTGTTGTTGTTGTTGTTGTTGTTGCTGTTGTTTGTACTGTTAGTTGAACTAATGGTTTTGCACATGAATCCACAGTAACTCAAAAATCTGTTCTTAGCGAAACAATGGACTTTAGAATCCACCACTTTGTGTGCAGTGCTGGCACTGCTGTTTCCACATGGAGATTGCTTTGTATACATTAACACAGAGTTTCGTCTACAGTCTTTTCTCATGTTACTTTGCATCTTTAGGGACTTCTGCAACACTTCTGTAATTCCAACAAGAGTAGTTGTTGTTTTACTACCCCAGTTTAGTGTGCTTGTCAGAGTTTGTTGCCTCATTATCCAAATACCCTTTATCACAATTATTTGCAAACAGACTGTGCAACAAACACATCTGTACAGATCCATTTCATTGGAAACCTGTTTTCATTGTAAAATCTCACTTTTTAGTCACTTAATTCTTCCTGTATTTCAACCTTTAATTTACACATGCAATATCTTTCTCTTTTGGCCTGTGGGAGATTATCTTCTTCAAAAAACTGTAGGGAAGCATCTTGCCACATTTTTTAAAGGAACTCCTGCAGTGCTTAACAACTGTATCTTGCTCACAAGCATGTTCAATGACTCCTCAAAATGACCTTTATACACTGGTGAAACATTCCTTCACTCTCTAATGCCTGTAGACTCTTCTTGATTGTATTTGTTTTATCTATAAATTCTGTCTTCTGTTGTTAATATGGATATCGGGATTACTGGTCTGCATTGGCCCTCCCGTAGCTCTTTTAAAACTCATATGTTACTGGCCAACCACTGTTCCTGTACTGGGGCTGTTTTAAGTGATAGCTCCCACAACACGGTAACTGATGTGGAGATATCATACTCTGGCTCCTTTTAAAGTTTTGCATAAATGTCATTGTTCATGGCAACTTTTTCAGTCTTTGTTTCATGAAGTTGTTCTGTAGGCTCATGTAGACACAGTTCTTCCATCACATCCCAAGAGAAAGTGAAGTGTAAGCCTTACAGGGCTCCTTTCAAGTGAACACAGATGTGAAGAATTTATTTATTTTTTTGCTATGGCCTTATCTATTACACATTGACCTCTGCAACCACCCACATCTTTTACACAGCCTCTGAAGAGCATCCTGCTCCTGGTGAGCAGGAAAGAAAGATATGTCTTTGGCAAGTATTTCCTCCACAGTTTTTGACCTTTCTGTTCCTAACTCTGATTAACCAGAAGGATTCCTATAGTCCTCATGTGGTCTCATTTGGAGCTTGTCTTCCTCCTCCTGGTAGCATATTTATCCTGCTGTTTAATCATGTCAACCTTTTTCTTTTGAACCGGGCCTTGCACATTGCTCAGGGCCAAGTAGTCACCCGGTGTGACATTATAATGCTCTATTAATTATCACTCTTCCACCCAGCTTCTGCTACAGCTAGTATATTGGTAGTTTCCTTTAGAGATATATCAGTCCCCTAGCTTATTTCTAAGACTTTATTTGCAGATCAATGTATATATATATTTATATATATGAATGTATGTATGCATATATGTACATCTGTGTTATGATTTGATTTCTTATTGTTCTGTGTTCTGATTAAATGACACTAATCTCTTCAAAATGTTTTTTTCCTTTTCTGAGAGCTTCTACTCTGTTTTTGAGGGTGAAGTTTCTCTGACGTCAACCCTACATGTGCATCAGTCAAATATACATGTTCTACTCCATTGCCTTTCCCCTTTCTTTGTTGTTGTTGTTATTTTTTTTTTTTTTTTTTGGGGGGGGGGGGGGGGGGACACGAGGGGTGTGCAGCTTGTCTGTCTATCTGTTTGTTTTTCCAAATTTGCCATTCAACTACTTGAGCTTCAGCCTGCTTCCATCCTGAACTAGATGAAGCCCTTCATCTTCAGAAAACAGTTCTTTGGGTCTTTGGAGTTCTTGATGGAACTGAACATTTTCCCCTAACGCCTCCTTGTGTCATTTACTTGGTTATATATTAAAACTTTGATTTTCTGCACATCTGACTGGACTTGAATGCTCCAAAGGACTTCCAAACATGATATTATCTAAAACCATAAATTCTGAATACAGAAACTTCCTTCTTACTCACCCCTTTTTCAGCTGTAACTGATTGTCCATCACCATCACCTCCTTTCCAGCACTCCCTAAGAGTCTGTCTAGACACATTGAGGGATTTACTACCCTTGCAATCTGCCAAGGAAGTCTCCATATAATCTTCTCTGGTATCCTAAACCCAGCTACACATATGCAGAATATTTATATTCAGTCACTGTAATGGCCAACATCTTCCTCTCTGTTTGGATACCTATATTATCTTCAAGCAAGCCAATATATGTGCCCACTCTGGGGCTCATTATCTTTTTTTCAGCTGCTTTGTACTCCTTAGGCTGAGTGAGACTTCTCTGCAATTTCCAGGTAATCTCATGATGAACCCATCTTTCTCACTGAGTTTTTCCAGAGCAGTCTCTAGGGTAAGTGGTCTGTACATGGGAGCTGGGCTGTGATCAACCTGCCTGGTGAGCAATGACATATGTGCAGTGAACAGGAACATCTCCTGAGCTCTGGTTTGCCTCATAGGCTTTTCTGGATGGGAGAATGAAGGAAATTCCCTCTGCTACTATTGTTTGGGGTGACTGCATTAATTTATTCCTCAGTTTAGACAAGCTACTTGGCTTCCATATCAGGTTGGTTTCTCTGTGGAAGTCAAGATAGACTCCCTGTTACACAGCCATTCCTGCGCTGGGGTTTGCTATATTTATGCACACTACAAAAACCTACACACATCCGCTCATTGTGCTTGGAGCCTTAAAAGCAGCGACTCTTCAAATAATATTTTTTTAAAACATTCATTTAATTCTTGACTGAAAGTCTTCCCTGGGTCCTCAACACACTTGAAAGTATCTGCTCTAATAGCCATGTATAAAATAAATAAATAAATAAATAAAAGCAATCTCTGCCTGCATGAACCTCATTTAGCAGCACCTTAGGTGCTGCTAAAGACAAACAATTTGTTCATATGGAGTCCACCTGCCTGCCTGATTCAATATTGTCAAAGCTAGGGGTATTTTTTCTTTTGTGCTTCGCACTCATAATGATTCTTCCAGGAAAGGAAGCCTGAATAATCTCGCAGGAATTAAACTGCAGGCTAACAATTTTTCCTCTTTTCATCTTTTTAAAACAAAGTGGTGTTTGGGAGTAGTCCTGAAACTTTCAGGCAGTAATTCTGGACACCAGGTATAAAACGCTGGCCCCTAGTGGTAATGAACAACTACTACCAATAGGAAAGCAAGTACTTTCGTGAAAGATGATGAGGAGTAGCATAAAGCACAGCATGCCTGCAATAATTGTAGCATTTTTTATTCTTCTTAATGCTTGGGCAGCAATCAGCCTTGGTAGGAAACAGTAGAAAAACACGAATAAGTGGTGTGTTGTGAGGACTAGAGTCAACATCAACTCCTAAGTTGCCAGGACCTGAGTGAATGCACTTTCCCAAATGAATAAGCTTTCTGCTATGTTCTAAAGTACCCCTTCCTTAAAATAAGCCTGCTCTAGGAATCAATAGGGCCTGTTAAATGGATTAAAAATGGACCAAAAAATAGATCTCAAAAGGTAATTGTTCAAGTGGACCAATCTGTGAATGCAGATGATTTTAGTTGTATCTCTGAGGATGGATTTCAGTTTGAGGGCTGTTCAATATTTTAATCAATAATCTGGAAGAAAACATGAAAATCATTGCTGATAAAATTTGTAGATAAAAGAGGAATGCATAGAATAATGAATGTTAAAGGAAGGGTTCCCCAGGGAAATCTGGATTGCTAACCTGTATTACCCAGTGTGCATGTGCCTTTGTATTTGGCAATAGTAAAGAGGAGTAAGCACCAGTATGTGATGATGTGGGGACAGTTCCGTAAAGCAGTGTTTCTGGTAGAATAAATTAATGTGCATTTTGGATGAAAGGCTATGGCTGAAAGAGTTAATGCTGCCCTCCTTTACTGGAGCTCTAAAGAAGGAGCAGGGACTGGGATTTAAAGACTGCTGGCTCTAGCTGTGGTGACACCATCCCTAGCATCCTCTGTCCAGCTTGACTTCACTTTTATGGAGAGGATGCTGGAGGGTGGGATAAGGAAGGTAAGATGCTATACAGGATTAAATAATATATATCTAAATTCAGGAGCTGAAGGAAAAAAAAAAAAAAAGTATAGAAAAAAAAAGTATAGATTAACTGCTGTAAGGGAAGTGGTGGATTCTCTTTTCACTGAAAGCTAAACATCTTCCTGCAAATTTGAGTTACTTAAAAGCCACAATGATTTGTTGCAGTTCAAATGAGGATGTAGGTATGCCAGGGGTACATGTAGCATCCTGCCGACTGAAAATTAAGTTGCTTCAGGGGCCTGTGTCCTGCAGAAAGGTCACATTGAAGAAATATGTTTCAGCCACTACTTTCAGTTGACTCTAGCTGCTGCCATAGGTGAGGCACTCACTGGAAAATCTTCGTTCTGGAGAAGTGGGCTCAGAAACAACACACAAAAACATTTTTGATTCTGAGCAGACCTGATATGGGAGAGGGCATGGATGAGAGCTTTAGTGCTTATAGTTCGCCATGATGATGCAAGGTCTGTTCCTAATCTCAGTAGGAGTCTGAACTGAAGAACTCTTGGACCCCAAAGATCTTCCACTCAATTTTATTGCCTGACAAGTGTCCGAGTCACAAGCTACCAGATGGCACGATCTCCTAGAGGGATGGAGCTGTGCGGACGTGATGAGAGTAGCTGCAGGTTTCAATTTCAGTCCCAGCCCACTGCTAATTTTCTTTAGTCACTGATGCAAAATATTGATTTCAAGGCAGATTTAAGTGTTACTAATCCACAGGGGAATAGCAGTATGTATTTAAATTCCATATGTTGATTAAATCTGTCAAAGGTCTTATAAGCAATTACATACCCATTTTTTAATTCATTTAATTCTCTGTTCTATAAGGCACAATCTTCAAGGTAGGGGAAAAAATAGCAATAGTACAGGAGTGGGAAGATGTGAAGTAAGGAATGGGAAGACAAAAATTAAACCACCACGTCTGCATGGTCTCAGGAGTGAGTGGCTGGTTCCTTGCTTATGTTGTTCAATGTCTTCTGAGTCCATTGCACCAAAGATGTCAGTTTAGAGGAAACTGCTCATTATTACAGCATTTCAGCAAAGTTTAGGCAGCTGGGTGTGGTTTTCTATTTCCAAAGCCATTTAGGAAAGTTTCCTGGCCAGTAAAATAGATCAGGGTGGTAAGACTTTCCTAGTCAGTATAACCACCAACATACATGGTCCCTCTGATGTTCTGTTCTCTCTTGCATGCCATTTCTTCTTTTGTGTCCTTCTGTGCATGCAGTCCAGTCTATTTGTTACAGCAGCCAGCTCTGTTCCAGATGGAGTTTCACCACAGCTTTGGTCCTTGTCAATATTCAGTCCCTGGCTCCTCTTTCTGGGTTTATTTCTGCTTCTCTGTTGTCACATCTTGTTCTTATTGAACCTTAAGTGGAAGAAGAGTGACAGAACAGCACCAAGTGTTTTAGGAGAAAGAAACTTCTCAGCCTTGCACTGGGCCTTGAGTGCTTTGGTCTCTTGGGTGCATTTGGAAATTGCTGGCTTAATTTCTGATTAGAGCTGGTCAAAAATGTTCTGACCGAACAGCTGGCTGACAGAAAATGCCCTTTTGATTAGATTGAAACATTCCACAGAAACATGCCAGTTTTGATCAAAATTATTGAAGAGTTTTATTTCTGTCAACCTAGAGCTTTTGGTTTGATGATTTTTGCACACTTAAATGGCATTATGATAGACTAAATGGAAAAAAAAAAAAAAAAAGGAAAAAAAAAAGGTTTTATTTGAGAAGTTGAATTTTGAGAAAATTATTTTGATTATATTATACACAGCCTCCCACCCACCTTCCCCCATCAACACCCCAGCTCAGCCATGCTCCCCACCATTCCCCCGAGCAATCTCCCTTCCTTCCAGCACAAAGCCTGTCCTTGAGACTGGTCATGTGGCATTTCTCTCCTCAACTCTTGCTAGGCATGAAAAAGGGCACTTGATGCTTCGTTTCCAGTTCAGCTGGCTGTAGGGAAGACAGCCATCTAAAAAGGACCTCCTTGCAACACCCAGTGAAGTGTTATGCTAGGCTGGCGGCATCACTCAGGAGGCTTTCCCACCTAAATAGATAGATCCTGCCAGAGACAAGTGAGGAGAGATGGGATTCAGATAGCCATCCTTTTAAACTTCCCTGTTAAACTCATGGGCGACATCCTGTTGCATTTGTCCCCCTCCGCCCCACCACAGTGAAGGACAGATAACAACAGCCCATTCTAGGCCTGCTTTCTCAAGGGTGAATTCAGGGAGAGGCATCAATGACAGACTTCACTCTGAAGAAGTGAGAAGGCGCGTAATCCCTGAACAACCCTGTTTCTGCTGAAAGGCACAGTAGAGAGCTTGAAGGTGGTGTTGCAGAGCATGCCAGGATGCAGGTCCCTGGAGAACAGGCCCTGAGTGCACAGGCTTCGTGTTGAAGCCCTTGAGGCTCATGCTGCAAGGGAGAAGGCAAGCTAGGCAGTCCTGGGTACTAATCTGTGTGCCCTGAGAGAAGAGGGCAGTTGATGAAATTAAAAGGCAAACAACCATAGGCTGAGGGGAATTCCCCTAGCACAAGGCCTAATTAAATTTGGGCTGCCATGCAGAGAAGCAGACTTGTCAGTGAGATTTCCAAAAAGGGATTAGATGCAGTAAATGGAGACAATCTGCATTTGTAATTACACTGCTTGGGATATTTCTGTGGGGTACTTAGGCTTGTCATTTCAGGAATAAATTAATCTGCAGCTAGGTTTGGGGCAGGAGTTCCTATGGTGAGAAGTGTTTCAATGAAAGAAATATTATGCACATTCTATTGCTTTCTCCAAAACATTTGGTTGCCAGTCACTGATGTAGGCAATCCCTGGACTAACCTGACCATCAGTTTGCATCTCTGTAGTATTTCTAACTTTCCCACATTATATTACATTGTTGTGCTAACAAAGGTGGTTCTGGTCTGCAAAGAGCAAAGTTAGAGCACGATGAAGCACTTTAGTATAAATGTAGCTTTCTGTTACCTAATCTGCTGTTGGGAAGTCAAAAAAAAAAGAGATATAACTAAGTGCATGAAACTGCAACAATAGATTAAAATACAAATTAAAAACTTCATCATGGAGCAGAATAGGCATGGACAGGGCTGAATGCTCTGCTGGTGGAAATCTGCTCATAGCAGAAGAAACTGAGCAAGTGGGAACTGCACACATGGTATACTCACATGAGCAATAAGTATGGGACATGTGGATGAACATCTGGAGAACATGAGCCTCCTGGGTGCCAGTTTATCACTGCTTGTGCTGAACAACATACCTTTCTGATGTGCCAGTGGAAGCTCAAATGCTTGCAAAGTGATAGTGGTTTCTCTCTTTCAGTTGTGGGAGAAAATAGCAATTTCCATCAGAAAATAATTTCTTCAAATTTTGCACAGAGAGAAACATAATTTATGGAATAACCACACTGTAAAGCATGACTGAAGGGAAAGGGAAAGGGAAATTTGGGGAAGGGGAAGAGGAGGTGGAGAGGGAGAGGGAGAGGGAGAGGGAGAGGGAGAGGGAGAGGGAGAGGGAGAGGGAGAGGGAGAGGGAGAGGGAGAGGGAGAGGGAGAGGGAGAGGGAGAGGGAGAGGGAGAGGGAGAGGGAGAGGGAGAGGGAGAGGGAGAGGGAGAGGGAGACTGACAGAAATAATACCAGGGACAGAATTGCAAACTCTTTGAAAGTATGGGGTCTATAGTGACAGTCACAAGGTTATTGTGAAGAATATCAGGAAGATTAAGACAGCCTTGTATATTGTTTGAAAACTTACTTCTGCACAAGAAAATGCATGGTCTTCTTGCTTAATGAAACTCAGGTTTGTAAAATTGAGATGAGGAAGAGAGATGCACAGATTTACAGCAAGGATGTATTATACCTCTGATGATTATGCAGTTAATCCTTTGAAGTTATATATACTTATAAGCAGAATCTTGTGAATATTCCAATTAATCCTGGTGTGGTTTTTACTGATTATGATAATAAACACAGGTATAAATATTTTTGGAATAACTCTTTCTCACTAATACCTGAAGAAGTAAATGGCCATGATTTAGGAAATGCCTTTTTCTTTCTTGCTTTCCTAATACCTTTTCTTTGGTTCAAGCCCCAGTCAGACCAAACACCCACCCCAAAAGTCAGACTTGGATTACCTGATGATTTACGAAATCAAGAAATGGACTTGTTGTGAATTCTCACTCAGCACCAGCTGGGTTTTTGGAAGCCCCCAACTTGTAGCACACCTATACCATGCTTTGAGGCTCCTGCTTTTGTACTCAGAGTCATTAGAAAACCACCAACCAACTCCAGACACACAAAGCAGATTATAGGACGTCTTCCCAGATTACTGACACCCAAATACTCAGACACAGTTTTTGTTATGTTTGTTGCCTTTGCAGCATCCTGGTATCAGTATTCTTATCTAAGAGGTTTAAATTTCAGGATTTCCTCCCATCTGAGGAGTTTAAAAGGGATATTAGAGAGACAGTATGCATAAGCAATAGATATCACAGATGTTTAAACCACCATGGCTGAATTAAAATGACTACCACTGACATTACTGTGATATATGTGATTTTAGAGAAGAGTTTGGGACTTTTTATCTCTCTTAGGGAGCCTGGAGCTAGTGACATCTTTGGCAAAGATCTTTGTTCTCTCTATGAGAAGAACTCCAGCAAGTCATGCTGTGCCCAAAGAGTGCTGGAAATGGCCCAGAGGAATGAGTTAGTTGGTAAGGGATACATATGTGTAATGCAAAGCTCATGTTTTTGCTGACTGTGTCCCACTGCTTAGGACTGGGATAGTCATTGTTCCAGTCTGTTCAGTTCTCAAGTTGGTTTCGCAAGCCAAATGTTCAAGTACATAAAAGGGCTACAGAGACAGCTGAAGATAAAGGGTATCTGTGTAAGAGATAGGAAAGTGTTGGGGATACTACGTCAAATGAGCGGTGCAGAACACATCAGTGGGATTTTTTATTATTTAGCCATGGGACATGAAGACATGGGAAAACAGGCTCCAGAGCCACACTGGTCCCTGAGCAGCCTGTCTGTAATGGCAGTAACTCTCCTCACAGAGCTGTCTGTTTATCTCTGATAGAGCACTTGTCCCACCCTGGAGAAGACATTAAGGGATTAGGGTTTATGGCATGTTTCATCTCCTTTGTTGCTACTCTGTGCAGAGCAGCACACACAAGATCTCGTCAGACAAAGCACCTTGATGTCATTTTGGTCCCTGGAGTAGCAGCAAATTAAGCAGAGCTTCTTGGTGGACCCGGGCAATGATTTCTGAAATCACAGTCTGTGTCTTGTAAGAAAACCTGTGAGCAAGGATACAGCACTTCTCAGCTTACTGAGGAGCTTATCCACTGTTTGATCCCCCTAGCTGTTGTGATGTCTCTGCCCTATGAAAACCCATGTCCACCATCATCTGCTGTGTTTTATAAGCTGGTCTCTGAATAGTCCAAACTATGCTGCCTTACTCGCCCTCCCCCTTCTTCCTTTTCTCCACTGCTGCAATGACAGTGCTGCTTCTCCCAGCTGTTAAAACCTTTCCTCCAGCATGATCTTCTTGCCAGGCATTTCCCTTCTGAGATGCAGCTGAGTCATCCAGGGGTCAACCGCTCTGACATATTAATGGAAATCTGACAAGGTATGGGAGCTCACGGCAGCTCCTCCCATTGCTTTTCAGGCCCGCCGAGCTCACCAGAGGCCGATCGCTAGCTGCCTGCAGGACAAAACAGGAGGATTGTGTTGGCAATTTGGCACCCGGCACCGAACATATTGGTTTCCCAGTCACAGGCTGTTTCCTGGAAACCAAATAATCTCTGTGGCCGGCACCATCTCCTATTATTCTTTATTAAGACTTTAGCTCAATGTATCAAACCGGCCACAGGCACAATTCAATTAATTGGCCTCCTCAGTAGACTTGCTGCTCTGAAGTAAACAAGAAGGCTGGCTTGGGAGAAGGGAGCGTAGCACAGCCAGGCTTGCTTTCCAAGAGGAAAGTGTTGAACGGCTGCTGGAGCGATGCTGGATGCGGGAGCTTTGTAGGCATGAGCGGCGCGAGCTCATCCGACTCGGAGATCCTATCAGCAAGGGCCACAGAAGGCCTCCAGCTCCTGGAGAAGGGTTGTGGGAAAACGTGAATGCGTTGGGAAATGGCTGTTCCAGTACACCTTCAAAGAGAGAGGAACCAAACTGCAATTGCTGGGCAATGCAAATGCTGCAGCAAGCAGCAGCCCCTTATGTTGCCTATGAGATGTGGTTTGCAAGGTTTTCCATGAAGCACTGGCCTCAGCCTGGGCTGGGAGACAAGGTTACATCTCTCTCACCTTCCATTCTCATGGCCTTTCTGGAAGCACAGCCCATATGAGCACTGAGGCTGGTGTCTCAGGACTGTTCTCTCGGTGCACTGGGCAGAACAGGCATGGAGGGGCTGGTTTTGGTGTCTGTTCAACACCATTTGCCACACCTTTCCTTCATTGCTCATTTCTCTACTCCTTTCTGCAGGCTGAAACCCTGCTCTAAACCCCTTACTGAGTTCTCACCCATTTCACCTCCTTTTCCACTATTTTTTCTGATCCTGCTGCTGAAGCTCGCACAGAACCTGGCAGCTTTCCTGAGGAGCTTGGGTATACAATGGCCAGTGATTTCTTAGCCACAAAACAGTTCAGAAAACTGTCGTTCTGGGAGGGCCCAAATTCCTGCAACAAAAAGCCCTTGGCAGCAAGGTGGTTGCTTGTGAGAGTGCTCAGGCAGGTTTCACGTAGGTACAGCCAGAGATGAGCAGGGTGCTCAGGTATGTTTGTAGGGAGTTTATGGGTAGGGGTGGAGGCATGCACTCAGACCAGGGAAATTTCCCCCATCATTTTGACATTGAAGAATGACTTTTACTATGTAAATAGTCCTCAGAACTTTTTGTGATTCTTGCTTTCTGTGACCCTGCACCAAACACATTATTTCTAGAGCTGGTTATGAACGCTTATGTAATGCACTCAGTCTTACTCTTGTGAGTCAGATGGGACATTCAGCATATTCCTGATTCTTGATAATTGTTTAATTTATGCTGAGAAGTTTTCATTGTTAACATAATCTGAGGAATCACCACTTCTATGTACAATGAGTTGTATTTCAATAGAAGAAAAACTGTTTTTTTGCATATATGAAAATATTTGTAAATTCTTCTACTCATTCTTCTTTAAAAATAAAAAAAAATAAAATAAAATAAAATAAAAATAAATGCATGTAAGAAATGAAAGTACCACCCCACTCAGAAAGAACTAACCATTAATAATGATTTGTCAGTAAATGGATTTTTTTTTTTTTTTTGTGAAATATAATTTTGGTCTTGGCTACCTTATAAAGAGAGAAAAGACAAACTTTGGAACAAACTCTGCCCTTCTCTGTTTCAAAAGATTATTTTAAACAAGTTCATATTTCTTATTTAATTTTCTACGTTGACAACAGCCCTTTAAATTGGAAAGTACAACCATACCTCTTCCTAAACTTTGATAGAAAAGAAGAGATCACTGAAAGACTAGTTAGTGCTTCCTTCATTTAGAAAACCATTTGCTCTCAAATAGTCATCTTGTGTCTGACACAGAGAAAGATATATGAGACTTGTCAAAAATTTGAAAATACCACTATAAAGGCAAAATAACCATTTGTAATTCATAACTCAGATGTTGTCAGTACCAGAGGTCAGCACAAGAAAAGACTCTCCATTTTTTGTACTTCTCCTGTATAAGCGTTAAGGTTGTTGTAAATCTCTGTGACAATTGCTTTCACATCTGTTGACACACATAGTCCGTGGCTCTTTTTAAACAACTCTCTGCAGAAGAAATGCAATGAAGCTAGCATCTTTGAGTGGTCCATGAACTTGGACCCCTGTGTCACACCCACTCTCGTCACAGGCTGCTTGCTGGTGGGTTCTGCTAATGACGGTGTTTCCACTGAGCTCAGACACCAAAAGTTAGGCTCCTCCTTTGAGGTCACTGCCTGAGGACAGGGTAGGGAGACCAAAGAAATATCATGTTATCAAAGTAACTATTCCAGCAGTGACCCACTGAAAAGTTCCTTAATTATTTGTCTTCCTGGGGACACAGCTGTGTGCACAGGTGAGTACGATCCCACCATCACCCATGAAAAACACAGGCACCTCCCTCCACTTATCATAATTTCCCTGTTCCCTCAGCCCCTTGCAGACACTTATGCAGAGCTAGAGCTCGTGCTAGAGCTGCATGATTTGCACATCCTTCTTTTATGCTCCAGTATCACTGTGTGACCAGCCGTGAACCACTGCTTTTCCAGGATTTGTGCATCCAAATGACTAGGAAAGCACATATGTTTGGTGGTGAAAGTGGCTGACCACAGGAACTCCCTTCTTCAGAGTAAGACGTGCTACAGGCATATAAAAGCTTGATACAGATGTAATTGGATGAAGTCCTACAGCCTGTGCTTTACCGGATGTCAGCCTAAATGAGCTAATGGTCCCAGGCTACCTTTAAATCCATGAAATAGTGACTGTTAAACTGCTTGATATGGGACTTCTCTGATAGAAATCTCTCTTGTTTGGATTTAGACTGCTCCACAACATAGGACCCATGAATTGTCACACAGGAGTAGCTGCAATAGAGGCATCCGTAAATAAGGTCATAGAACATCTTTGATCTTCTCCCCTGTTGACCCCACTCTTTTTTTTACAGTTGAAAACTCCTTTCAGTCGGATTTTTTCATTTGGATGTGTGTTTAAGATCCTCTTGCCGTTTCTGGATTTTGGATGCTTGCTCTGATTTTTGTGAAGGCTTGGCAGGAAAAGTTTTGCCAGCAAGAGTGTCAGTGCTGTAAGAGGAAAGAGACCTCTATAAAATGCTAGGATTTAGATGTGTGGCTGGTACACACCAGCTGAGCCCCAGGAAGCATGCACTCTTCTCTCATGCACAGTTCCCACTTACTCTTTTCCTGGATTAAAAGCCACTGTGCCCTTGTCACAGGGTTGTGCAGGTGGTGCAGTGCCCAGCGCCATTTGCCTGAGTGACCCATGGGAACAGGCAATTGGTGGCCAGGACAGGGCTGCAGAAGGTGTAGCTAGCACTGCAACCTGGAATTTCCCTCACGTGGGAACTTCAGAGGTGAGAGAACAAATCTGAAACATCTCAGGAGTTATTTTACCAGGGAGGCAAATTTTGGAAGAACGAAGCTGAAATTAAAATGGGACCTTCAGCCTCACTCCCTTGCGTGGTCCCCATCTCCTGAGCTTACAACAACCTGCTGACTGCACTGCCAGGATGGCCCACAGCCTGTGAAATTGTGAAGGGCCCAGGAAGACCAAAATGCAGGTGGAGTTAAGCTCCTGAACTGCTTTCTGTCAAAAGGTTTGTCAAAATTGATAGCATCACCACAAAAGCTGTTATTTCAACACATCAGCATTTTGGCTTCCAAGTGATCCTGGCAGGACTAGTAGCTATAAAGAGCAGAATCAAGAAATTAAGAAAGGGAAATTGTTGAACTAAGACTGCACTAAGATTAGAAATGTATAGTATAGGTAATAACATTCTATCATTCCCCTGGGAAAGAGACTTCTAGCCAGCTAATAATAGGTTACTTTTATCTCCATTTTTTATAGAATTCTGTAAAATATGTTAATTTATGTGATTATTTTTTGTGAACAGGGAAGATGACACATTGGCCCTTTATAAGTAACATGAATGCTCAAAAATATTCTTCATAATTGCACCCACAGGCTTTCAGACAAGTTTTCTCTTGGTCCCACTCAGTCTGGGGCTGAGGACAGTGCTGGCAAAGGACGTCAGTGTGTGGACAGAGGTAGACTGTCTCCTCTTGGCAGGGCATTTTGTATTCACACTGATTTTTCCATGTCCATTGAAAGTTGGAAAAGTCTGAAGAGAACACATAGATTTCAGTATTCTTCCTGTTGCATTTTTGTTCAGATATCCTGAAATGCTGACATACCTGCCTACCCTCAGAGTTTGCAATGAGTGTGCCTGTAGGGTCATTGAGATGTTCTCCTTGTCTCCATGATCTGCTGGGATCCAGTAGTTGTACTTTAAGAAAAGAAGGAGATAAAGCCACCACAAGGTGTTCTTTCACCCAACTTACATTGCCCAGGTCAGTAATATATTCACGCTAAGCTTTCTTGGAGGTAAGGGAAATGATAGCATGGCTTTCAGGTACGCAGATGAAAAGAATCAGAGACAACTGCCAAGCAAGTGCCTTAGGTAATACAGCTATTGTGCATCTTGTTTAATACTCTCTCCCCCTCCTGAAACACCTAACCACAACATCTTGCAGATCTTTTTATTTTCTGTAGCTGTGTGATAGGCTAAGCGCTTCAATCATTTTTCCATAATCTCTTTTCTAGTCATGATGAGACGTTTGCTGTATGGACAGTTATTCCCTAGATTGTCTCCTTGAATTCAGCCTCATTATTTTATCATTTTGACAATGAACTGCATTTGCCATCTGCTGGTTCCAAATCTCAATATAATCCAAATCCCTTGGAATCTGGTTATACTGTTTCTTGTTATTTGCTCATCCTCCAATTTCTGCATCATCTGTAAACTTGGAGCTTTCCAGCCAGATCCTGCTCTCCATTTTTTAACCAGTGTAAACCTGGACCCTCTCCACTAAGGTCTGTGGAATTACTCCAGAGCGAACAAACGGAAACCAGAGCTGGATATTGCCTAGGTTTTCAACACCCTCATCCAAGTAATTTTATATTTATATATAGACACATGTTATGAACAACAGATGTCCTAAAGCTGACCTAGAGGACACTTTTCATCTATTCTGTTCCTATGCCATTTTTCTAGTTGACACCCATTTTACCTCAGTCCCTGTTGTTTGTGTGAAGTTAACTTGATATTAATGAATATGCTCTTACTCTTATGAATGAAGTTTTGGCAAAGCAAGAATACTTTCAGGCTATGTTTACACTCTTTTTTTTTTTTTTTTCTTTTTTTGGATAAAGATTTTGTCTTTCACTATGACAACAAAGCGTTACTATGTAGCAGCCCGCTACACACGTCTGGGGACAGTAAGTTTACTGTGCTCCCTGGAATACACAATAAAAACTTGCAAAGTGCCTGAATGCATGGAGCTCGATACTCCAAGCCAATGTGGAGGAGAAACCTAGCAGAACTGCTGACCTGTTACATAGCTCTACAACTTAGCATTATGAAATCCCTTCCCTTTCCCACACCTCTGGAACACCAATGTGAAGCAGAAAGCAAAATGTGTCTTTTATCTACAACTCTCTTTCTATTTCTTCTGTGCTAGTAAATCTCATTGTCTGTCATAGCTGCATTTTTCAGCACAAATGGGAAAGGCCCCAGGGCAAAGTACAACAAGCAGAAACAGTACATAGGCAGATACAACCCACTGTCAGGACATTTTCACAAAACTTTGAAGGTGTTGCATCTGAACAGGCTGCTCTTCCTCCTCACACCTGTTCCCAAGCCCTAATCTTTTCCTCACAGTCTGCTATTTTGCATTTTGGCCCATCATTTCTGTCCCAGTAGCAGGAATGACACAGAATCAAGCTGTCCTCCAGTGTACAGCACCTAGTATTGCCTGTCCTGTGGAAACGGGAGTAATGTGATCTTGTAAGTAGAGACTGTCTCATAATGTGCACACACAAGGGAGTTCAAGTGTTTTTGGCATTACCTAACTCCCAAGCACTAAACTTTTAGCTCTAATATTCTCTTGGCAACATGTGGTGCAATTTATATATATATTTCTATGCAGTTTCCTAGGTTTTTAACACAAGAAAATATAAATAGTGCCACGTGCAAATGCAACAGCCCACCCATGTGGTCCATCAGGTTTTGAAATACAAACACCACCAGACTCTGCTGTTTCCCAGGTTAAAGGTCTAATGTCACCAGCTAGCTGCTCTGGTGGGTGGCGATGCTCTGTGGACAAGCATTAGAGTCACCACAACAAACCGTAATTAAAACAGTGTGGAAGAGGAAACCTCCGTTTTATGCTCATTAGCCCAACAACGTAGTTTTAGGAGATTTGGCTTGAAAGTTAGACTGGGAAAGCATGGGTGAGATCCTGCCTTGTGTCTTGTTCCCCTTGTAACCTAATCCTCTTCTTTCATAAAAGATGAGAGCTGACTCGTCTTCTGAATAAGATGCTGACCATTTTCTCCCTACTAATAATACAATAGGCATACAGAAGAGCACCTCCCATGGGAACAGTAAATGTGGGGTTACGTGGGTGCCAGTTAAAGCAACTTCTCTGAAGACGGAAGTTATATATGATCAAAAAAAAAAGAGAAAAAATCCTTTTCTTCTCGTGTCTTTTTTTTTATGTAAAAACATAAAGCAACATCATAGTAGCATGAAAATCAGGTGAGTTGAAGAGCCAACGCACAGCAGAGGAACATAAGTGCTACCTTGGGTCCAGGATGAAATTCCTGCTGAACTTCAACCAAAACAGTTACTGGAGACCTTCAAAGAAATGGAAGTTGTTGAATGATGATTAGAGGTTCCTCAGAATGAGACAGAAGGCATTTCCCTTGGACCTTACACTTCCAGACTCTCCTTCCCATGTTCAAATGTGTTTTAACAATAAGGCTGGAGGAGGCAGTGAGCCTCTGGTGCTGACTTCTGCCCTACGTTTCAAGGAGAGTGGACACAAGCAGCCATCTTCTCATCACTTCAGTGCCAGGTACAACTTGGCTGGACTGCTAGTAGGCTGGATCTCAGGTTACCCCTCAGATACCACCTCGCAAATGCCAGTGGAAGGTGAAGCAACAAGAAGAGTGGTGCCAGATTCCCCCAGCATGGAGCAATTCTCTCCCAGGACCTGAGCATCTCAATCTGATAGGGCTCATGAAGGGCTGAGTTGTCCAGCTGAAAGTACAAATGCAATGAAATGCCAGTATCACCCCGTTGGGCCAATACTGATCCTTTGAACATAGGACAGTTTGCTTATCTGGCTTTTGAAGAGAGGCACTGCAATATCCTCTGACATCAATCAAACAAATGTACCTCTCAGGAGCTGGAGAGGAAAGTGAAGAGGGTACAGTGATAAATGCTGGAACAGAAGGATACACTGAATTTTGGCCACAGCTGGCTTTACCTGTACTACGTAGGATGAACTGCATTGTAGAGTAGCTCTTGCTGCAGCCTCATGCTCTGAACTGCACAGTGTGCAGCGTACACTAGAGGAAAGCGTTCACAATATGTTTTCTGACGCAAATGCTGCAGAAAGTGAGTTCAGCAAGGTAGGGGGCTGTCATGATCTGTCAAACAGCCACCTGGAGTAATACATCAGACAGGCAAGGTTGGAGGACAAAAGCAGGTCATACCTTGTACATACACCTGGAGTTATCCATCCCATCCAAACATCATGCTCTGAATTTCAGAGGAACTCTCCAGAATTTTTGATGAAGTCATCACCTCTACCATTACTTATTTGCTTGTTTCTTCCATTACAGCACAAAACTGGTTGTTTTTTATGGCAGAGATAAAACACCATAAGCAGACAGGAGAGTTTTTGCTGTAGCAAAACTGAGGGCAACTGTTGGAAAGAGCAAAATGGGTATAGCCACATGCATTGTGGATGGCTACTGTGCAGAGGTTTTTGTTTCACAGGACATTCCGTGAAAGTTATAGCAGTTGCCTTTCTAAGGGAAATAACACACTGTTATTTCTTTCAACATTAATCATTGTGCACCATACTTCTCAAGCCATGCTGTCTCTCAGGGCAAGTTCCATGGCTGTGCAGTCATTTTAAAAAGGTACATGATAGCAGCTACAAGGGAATGCATTGAAAAGTGTCCAGTTGCAGCTTAATTGAGTTATTGACAGTTTTCTTGTCGTCTTGGTCATAAACTTCTCAACAGGGTAACCCAGTATTCCCACAATCTTTATGAAAAGGGTTATGCAAATCACATTCCTGACTATAGATTTTTAGGGAATATGCCTGAGCAGATAATGGACCCAAGACCGTTAATCAGAAGACATTTTGATGAAAGTAGCTAAAATTATGCATTTCTTTGATCTTTGTACAAGAAATGTCCACATTCTCACAAGTACCAGCAGTCGGATGCCTACAAAGATAATAAGTGTATGCTAATTTGACTAAAGCTCACATAAGGTTATTCTAGTACAGAAGAGAGCCTAGGAAAAGGAGCAATATAATTTATGTCCATTTCCATTCCACATGGTATGGATTCTCTCACTGGTTTTGATTTAGGACTTGTTGAGTTGTCCATTGAGAAAACTATCCTTTACCTCCTTCTATAATATCTATTCTGGGCTTATACGTTCCCAACAGTAAAATTGATTTCCCATTCTCAGGCCAAAAAAAATAACATTCCAAAGAAAGTAGCTGAGATGTGCTTATGCTCATGCTTTCTGTATGTGTGTCTGTGCACATCTGTGTACGTATGTGTATGTGTGCTTCTTGGTAAGGACAGATGCTCATGCCACTGGTATCACCATGCTGCTGCTATAATCTTGAATTAATGCCACCATAAACCTCAACAACATTTCTCTGTACTCCCTTCTAAATGTGAGCAAAACCTAACGTAATCCTTTGATTGTTTAGAAATGTCATTTTTCTTGATGCCGTAACTAGTCTGTGCTTAGAATCCCTGTGCTACACAAATTCATCCCACATCATTGTTAGATTAAGACTTCTTTGTTAATTGAGTTGAACTGAATTGAATTGAATTGAATTGAATTGAATTGAATTGAATTGAATTGAAGTGAAGTGAATTGAAGTGAATTGAAGTGAATTGAATTTTCTGAAATTTACTGGAAAATTATTTTTAAAAATCCATACATATATATTTAACAATATTTACAAATTGATTAGTCTTTCTTGTAAATTTCAGTTTGATGAAACAATCACATCCAAATATTTGACTGGAAAAAAAATTTACATTCTGTGTCTTTCTTTCTAGTATTATTAATTGGTCTTAGGAAAAAAATAAATATATATTTAAAAAAGCTTAGCTGTATGTATGATAAGTACATGTACAGTTTCTCCTGGGAAAATGCAAATGTATAGATCTAAACAAGAGTTTATTTTCCTGGTGGTGAGCTTAATTCACCAAAACAAAAGTGCATGCTCCCATGCAGTTACCCAAGAACAGCTCCTGCTCGTTACAGTCACTCTATCAAGCACAGACAAAACTTACTTGAGTTCAGCACTTGTTCAAATAAATGAAATGTAGGAAATTACTCTGGAAAAGCTGTGCAGCACCCTCTAGCGAGGACACAGTTAGATTAGGAAATAATATGGCTTTATAATTTATTAACCTGGTGCTGACCCAACCAGCCCAATATCTGATTCAGTCTCTGCCACTATTGACCTTCAGCAATTTAGTTCACTTTTCTATGTCTCAGTTTCCTCACTTGTAAAACCAGGAAAATAATTGTCCTTTTTAAAACACCCTGGGCTTTGCTAGTGACAACTTTCTCCTGTGCACATACTATTGTTCATATCCACATTGTGTGGGCTAGAGTGGCTGCCCTACTTCCTGAAAATTTACTGTGCAAATGTATGGCTATATAAGCTCTCTGGGTGGTGCTTCACCTCATCTCTCAGCTAAGTTTCTTTTTTTTTTTTTTTTTTCAGTATGATTTGCACCAACAAAGCAGTGTCTTATGGGCTGGGAACATAACTTGTACTGTCAGTTTTTCAACACTGATCAATAATGGTCTCGAACATTTTGAAAAGACTGCTGCTCATTAACTAATGTGAATCAAGATATTTCTCTCTCACTTTAATAAATGCCATTGTCTTTCACCATTGGATTTCATTTTTTCATTTTATTTTGGGATTTAGGAAAGGACTTGCTTGGAAGAAGTTGAGGAAAGAAGGAGGACAGGGTTTTGGTCCCCATTGGGACTTCTAATCAGGTGAAAAGATTTTCAAAATGACTGAGCTTTTGACATTCTCAGAGGCAACACCTAGATAGTAAAGAGACCTTCTGAGGAGCTGGTCTTCCACTTCTAATTTGCATTGTTCTTTATCGTTGCCTACTGCATTCCTGCTCGTGATCACTGAGCATATCACTGCTGCTAAAAGCAGGACACGGTCAGGCATCCCAAGCAAAGCACTTTCCAACTTCTTGAGTATACTGGAAAGGATGAAGAGTCAGTTTAGTGTGCAAAAGTAAAGGCTGCTTACAGTGTCCTCCTTCCTGGATTTTATCTGTGACTGCAATCATCACACATATACAGATGATATGCATATATATATATATATATATATATATATATGTATGTATGTATGTATGTATGTATGTATATATCTTTTTCAAGTCATGCTGGCATTTCAGTGCATGTTCAGACACGTAAATATCAAGTTGGGCCAGTTGGGATATCTATTTGTTCACACTGTGTGAGGGACAGGATCTATAATGAAATAACCAAAAACTTCTTCGAAGTACCTGGTTCAGTGCAAACCACATCATTTTGAATGTCTCTGATTCAAACATAAAGTGACAAAATAACTGAGGTAATTATGGACCTGTCTGGGCTGGATGGCTAAGAAGCAGATGAGGAAAAAAGTGCCAACACATTCCAACAGGAGAGATATGCTATAACCATCTCTGTGGCTGGTTTGCACTTACCATGGCCTGCCCATTGCTCAAGCACTAGCAGACTGATCAGGCGGAACAGGTTCAGGCCAGTCTGTTCCTATCTGAACAAGGCTTTTACCATTTTGGAAGGTGCCACAAGGTTTTCTTCCTGCCCCTCAGCCAGGTTCCTCTCTTCTTTTGCACACTGCAGTCACACCAGTCATGCGACACTTCTCTTCTTTACATCAATTTTGTACCTGTGAGTGAAAAAAATGTAGCAAACTAGACCTGATCAGAGCAGCTTTTTATTCCTTCCTCTGAAGCAAGATCCAAGACATAAGGTTGAGGGGAGGTCTTTTCACATGTGAGAGCCAGGAATAGGGACACACAAAATCTCTGGGGTTTTCTTTGCCCTATCACATGCTTTTTGATTTACAATGATTGTATTTCAAATTAGAAGTCATGAATGTGGTTTTAAGAAGAAAAATGAAAAAAAAAAATCTTTCTTCTGTTTTAGAGTGAGCAGTCTTCAAAGCCAAGACTCAGATTTTCTGCAGAAATAAGTTAGCACATGCTGATTTCCAACAAGCAGGGAGAAGAGAACAAATTTTGAAAAGAAGAAAGATTAGAGACATGCAGGAGACAGAAACTTCCACAGGATCCCACATATTGTATTATCTGATTTGATACCTTGTACTATGCAGCCAGCTTAGTCTTTCTTCTTCTGTTTTAAGTCATGCTCTTGGAACATCATTTTATAGTGGGATCAAGTCTTTCTCCTGTGGGACTGCAGTTTTGAACATCACAGTACTATTGGCAGGAGGACTTGCACAATTCCATTATGTGCAGTCATACAAGATAGAAGCATAAAAGTCCAGACAGCCCTGTATTTAGCAGTTGTAATTCTGCTTTATCTTTTACATTTTTTTGTTCTGGTATGAGCAGAATCCAAGGATCCAGATCCTGGGAGTATGTGATGATCCAGTTACCTTCAGCCCCATTTTGGATTGGATTATGGAGGTCAGAATGAGAACACGTGTGCAGAAACATGGCCACAGCATGTGGCACGAATGCACATTTTTTTGAACATATTGCAAGACTTCCCTTATTAAACTCATGGATACCACCAACTTTGTCTTTCAGTGTCATGCCATCAACACTGTTCCAGCTAAACTGCCCATGGACCAGCACTGTGGCTCAGTCGTGTACTCAGAACAAAGGGGCTGTATGTTCAACGCAGCTACCATAAAGCTGGATGCTGGTATTGTTCTGCCCACAGCCACCAGCTGGGATCAAGTCCTTTTATGAGCAACATAAAGCTACAGACACGTCTAGTCGAGGTTTTAAACATGTGATTTGAAGTTGTTTAAGCTCATTAACATATCTTAAAGTGCTAGATAAAGCAAGCTGCTTGGTCTTGGGTGGTGCTAAATTCAGCTGTAGCACACCACCTTGTGAGTCCAAGTCATTCCTAGACAGATTTGTAGGAGGCTCTAACTCACCTGAACTACCTTTACACATTTTAAAGACAAGGCTCCATTTGATGCTATGGAAAGCACTTTTCACTTCTGAAGTAATGGAGGTGAGAACACACCAAGAGTTCAGCTCCTCTGAATGCATCTGATAGCAGCACTGGGAAAAAATATAATGCTGCACACAATCTGTGAAATAAAACCAATGAAATGCAAATAAGTTAGCTGGTGATTCATGTGGGTCCTTTTCTCAGATGCAATGAAGTGAATTATTTTTGAGTTGGCTCTGTGACATGCTAACACAGAGCGAAAAGTAGCAGGCAGAGGGTATTTCTGTGCTCCTCTCACCCTGTTGCACAAAACTGGGCTGCAGAGAAGTCCAAATGATGAAAGTTCTGCAGGTTCTGGTCCTGTTGCTGCTGTGAGGATGATGTAGTGTTGCCTTGGTATGTCTGTACTTGGATGCTGCTTGGGAGAATTTTCTGTGTGTCTGCTCAACACACTTCTGGGCCCACATCAGACTCTGGCTGGATCCCACTGTGGTCCAAGGTGAAAGCCTACAAACCAGCATCCAAAAGGAGGTGGGCACGCAGAAACCTTGGAAGAGTGTTGGGACACACTCCTTTATAGGGAGGGAATACATCCTTCAACAGATGGCAAGAGAGGGAAACTGCATACATTTTGTCACTTGTGCTAGCTGGATTTTTGTACTTGTTTTTGCCTTTCTGACACCAAGCTGTGTTTTGAGGAGGTTAACTGGATGGCATTGAGGCTAGGAAGCACTTACAAGCAGGTGCTTATAACAGCAGTGATCCTGTTCATGGTCTCTGAGCATGTCTCAGAGCAGTCCTGCCTACTGCAGCTAGCCAAAGCAAGGGCTGGGAGTGTAATACACCAGCTGCCCCTTTTTCCTGAGTAGCCTCTAACTTTGGGCTTTACTGCTCTCATCTACATCTTGCATAAGCCAGATTCAGAAGAATATTTCACAGCCTCACGATAGCTATGTACTTACTGAATAGCACCACATCAGCAGTCTTTTCAGGAAAAAAAAAAAAAAAAAAAAAAAAAGGCATGTTATTTTTGATTGTGAGAAACTGGAGCTGCTCAGAAACATCTCTTTGGAATGCTATCAAGTCATTTCTCCAGCAAAGTTTATCAAATCACCTAGATTGTCAGAGCTGTGTATCTTAAAGCACTCCCTTAGCAAGAGAGGATGTGATTTTTGAATTTGCAGCAAGCTTTTTTTTTTTTTTCACTACTCTCCACACTCTGAGCAAACAGCAAATATGGCATGAGCATCTGCAAATGCCACTACTCATTTGAACATGCTTGCTGCAGCAAATCAGTATGAGGCCTGGTGAACACATATGATGGAAATAAAATGAAATGGAGTTTCAGGAGTAAACTTCTTTCATGGAAATATATCCAAAATGCCCTATCATAAAGGAACAATGTGGAAGAAGAGAACCACATGTAGAAGCATTAACTTGTGATGAAACTGTAAAGATAGTAGAGCTTGGAGCCTGTTTGCAGAGACACATGTATATCAAGATATTATTGCAGGATTTTTCCATTTGGATAAATTTGGTTTTTTGTTGACAAGTCCTGGGTCATGGATTGGTGAACTACTGAAGAATTCTCTTGTATCTTTTTTTTCTCTTTATCTTTATCTTTTTGTCTCTTCCTAAAACAAAAAGTAAAAGTGAAAGCCAGAGGAGAGTAATGTCATATAATATTCAGTTCTGGTATAATGTGCTTTTTCTAGATTTGCTGATCTACGATTTCATCAATGTGATATTTGGTACTCTTCAGGTAGCAATTAACCACAACACCAGCAAGCTCTTTTACCACATTAAGTTTCCCAGCAAAGTAGCCGAGGCACAAAGGAGAGTGTTCCAATGCCCCAGGTTTCTTCTAAGCAAAGCTAAGACTTTAAAATGTGCTTACATTTCATTAACAACAAGGAAAAAGTTCTCTTATTCCATAAATATACACCACCAACAGTAAACAATATAAAACTGGCAACAAATTTTTCATTTACTGGATTAAAGTTTCTATCCAGTTAGAGCTGTGTTTTGTCAATTGCATCTCCACGTGTCTACTGTTCACTCTCCCTCTCTGAACTGAGAACTATCTGTTCCTTGGGACAGGAGTTGCTGTACATAAGGTTAACCACCTGTAACTTTGTATCTACAGCCAAGACATCCAATTTCTGTCTCTTTGGTAGATCACCCCCAGCCTGCAATTCATCTAAGAGATAGACGCCTCAGAGGACTAGACCCTACTGGAGGTACCTATCTGTCCTCACCAGTGCAGCTTGTGTGGAAACAGCACTCAGACTGGCTGATTTATATTTTGGTTGCTAATGTGAAGTGGGAGAATTCCCTGCCTTGTTGTTTAGAGTCCTGCAAGACCCGAAAACTCATGGCACTGCAGTAGTACCATGGAGCCCAAGCTGGCATCAGGGCCCCATTGTGGCACACATCCTACAGACAGCTGGATAGGGACAGGTCCAGGAGAGACAAGTGACCAAACTGGGCAAGACAGAAAAGCACAAAGAGGTGAAGTGGTTCCCTGAAATCCTGTGCAGCTAAGTGGCAGCAGGAGGAAATGCCAAGGCATCATCTTTCTTGAATGAATATCACCCATATCAAATCACACCACTTCACCTTAAACTACCTGTGTCTATCTGTCCATTAGGTCAGAAAGCTCACTCTGGCTGCCTCCAGTGGCATTGCCAACCATGCAAAATAAAGTCAGGCTTGACAAAATAAAATAGGAGGAAAAACATAAGTCTGGTTTCTTGGGAGGAAAAAAAAAATAAAAAATAATAATAAAAAAAAAAATATATATATATATATGAACCAAACTCTTGCCAAAGCTGTGGCTAGTTCAGAAATAGATGTGAAGACTGGTCAGTTTGCATGAGAAATATTTTTGGGGCTGAGTTATAACAAAAGGAGAGAAAGAAACATCAGTGAAGAGTGCACTAGGGGTGGAAGAGCACATCTAACATGAAATGATGGTGATGGTGTCCTGGTGTCCCAGACAATTGACTTATTTCTTCTTCAGAATTGTGGATGAGAGAGGGGAGTTCTTAGGGTAGGTCACCCTTTTTTTGTTGTTTTTGTGCTGGATGTTTTGGGCTGGATTTACTTTAGATTAACTCCTTGTTTCATCCTTATTTCTCACCTCTAGAAACATAAAGATTTTTTTTTTTTAACTGTCCCAGCGGTACTCTAAACTTGCTGAATGGTGTTCCCCAGTCTGAAAAGCATTGAAGAGGAGCCAAGGAAAAATGGTTGTGCTTTAAAATGCCAGCCTTTGTCTTGCTGGAAGGGGGCTGGGTAATGCACCGTCACACAAAGCCTTTATCCTAATGATGTCGCCTGTGAAAATTCACTGCCCACACGCAAAAGCGCTTCCTTTCCTCGGGGCTATACAAGTTCAAGCCTCAGCATTTCTGCTCTGGTGTGTGACCGTCTCCCTGAAAGGAGAGACGATTGCTAGGCAAAGAGCCAGACCTCCCTACACAGTGAGATATCCGTGCATGGTCTTCCTACACGGCCTGGAGAGGGGGCCTTGGGATCCTGCACCCGCGCAGCCCATGCGTCCTGCACACTGAGGCACCTTTGTGCTCTGCCCTTGCCTCGGCACCGCCTGGCCTACAGAAATCTCCCTGCAGCTGGCAAAACAGTTGACACAATGGCTGTTATCCCACCTCCCCTCCACTGCCCAGCTTGGGAGAAGGCAGAAAGAGCAAGGCTGGATCTTGTGTTCCCAGTCGTTGCCCCACTACCCCCCATTGCTGTGGTGTCCCAGTGACAGCCAGCTGTGTGTAAATGGTACACAGACAACCAGCAGGGGCAGTAAACCTCTGGCTTCTCTGTGCTGATGTCCCTTAATACACTTTGAGGGCAGAAACCAACAAAGAGCAGAGCAGTCTAGCTGAAGTACTGCACTGAAAGAGATAGGCACAGAGCAGGCAATGCTTGAGCCAGGAAGACCAAAAATTGCCAGTCATGTAAGCAGACCCTGTGCCAAGTGTGTAAACCACCCCACCACCTTCCTGCTAAATTCTTCATGGAATTTTCTTTAATCCTGTGAATTTAAAAAATAATAATAATAAATAAATCTTTAATTTCTTCATTAATTTCTTGTATTAATTTTTTCCAATAAAGTTCACAATACTTCTAGGCTGATTGAGTGCCATGCCTCTCTTTGGCAGACAGCACTGTTGTATAATTCCAACCTATTCACATTCCTCAGCTCACTTTCCAAAATGTTAAGTTCCCCCTTGCTTGCCAGATGACAAAAAGGATCGCCAGCTAAGAGGTGGTTTTAAATTAATTGCTAGTATTAAAATGGCAAGGAGAAAAAACTTGTTGGCCAGATAAACCCCTGTGACCAATGCAGAAACACACTCCCTGTATTAGCACTTGTAGTGCAGACAGCAGGAAGATGGACTTTATCCTCCATAGGGACAGTGGTAGGGTGCTCAGAAGAGAAAAAAACAGACTCCCAAAAAATCTAAAGTAGAGCTCATCACTCTACACATCTTTCTGAGGGACCAGACAGATTTGACTCAAAGCAGGGGAGGCAGAGAAGGAAATCTGACCTTACTCATGAGTAGGAACATGGCTTATCACTCACAATGTCTCTCCAATGCTTGACTTATCAATACTGCAGTGCATCCAGAAAAGCACCCATCTTCATGGGAACACTACAAATAAAGGCATCTGGCAGGCTCCAAAGCTGCCTTTTAATTTCAAAGATACCTTGCCTTTATTGCAGGCATCAGTTTCTCAGAAAGCCAGTAATTTAATATATTTCTTATAATAAACTCTTTTATTATAATTTCTATGGTTTCATACCCCATTATTATTCTCATGTACTTAAAAGATAGTTGAAGGGCAATTTCAGTCATCTGCTCCAAATCTGTTTAAATACAAGTAAATTTCAAGCAATAGTGCCACTGTCAGCCAAAAAAGGGAATATCCCTGTAATCTGACAATTTTGCTTTTCTAAAGAAAAGGAATGAGAAAAAAGGAAAAAAAGGGTAAAACATTTGCAAGATTGGAATGAGAGTCCAGAATGAATGTCAAGAAACCCCCAGCAGCCATAATAAAAAGATCTTAAGTATTTTCTTTTTCTTTATTTTTTTTTTCAAAAGGCTACAATAAAATAGGCATTTTTATCAAAACTTTTGGGGTTTTCCAGCAGACTGGGATCAATACTTCCTCTCCAAATACTTGGGCAATGAGTCACTGATCAAATGTCAGCCACAATTTATTCATTGTGCAATGTTCAGATTTCAATGCACAGCCTGCACTGTGAATATTCCTAGACTTACTAAGAGCCCATTCTGGTATTTCTCCCTCTCTAAATTGCTTTTGTTCTTGAATGTCACCAGAGCATCTCAGTGGACACACACAGTCAAAGCAGTTTTCTTAAGACAGTCAGTTGTTTACTAAATAATTCATCAGTTGCACAAAAGCCAAGAAGGGGCAGAAAAGCTCGAAGATGAAACAGCACTTCTATGAGAAATGGTGTTGCTCACACACCCCCCAAGTTTCTGGAGGCCACCCGTGCTTTGCACTGAGCCTGCAGAACATGCAGCATGCTCAGTGGCTTGCTTTGGGAATACACAGAGAGGCACAGGGGAAGGTTGGTTTCTGCAAATAAATAAGTGACTTGGCCCTGGGGGGAGGCAGGCTGCAGACCTCCTTGCCATGGGATATTTGTTGCTAAAATTTAGCGTGCCCTCCACACCCCTGCCAACTCTCTGCAAGCACCTTTTGCCTCAGCACGCTGCTGCAGATCTCCCACCCTACTGTCCCATCCTATGCCTGTTGCTACCACAGCACTGCATTTTGAGGCTCTGAGGGCAGCGGGTGAATTTGCCCCCATAGGGCAGTAAAATACAGCTTTTTCTGCAGATGCTGCAGTCCTTTGGTTCCTTGTACCTGGCCAACTCCTTTCCTACCGAGATGGAAGAAGCAGCAAACATTACCAGGAGAAGAGCCAATGCTCTCACTGGTCAAAGGGAGGTGGAGGCCGACTGGAAACCATCAGAGACAACAATGCTTCTGTGTTCCCCTGCCACCTGGACAAACCTTGAGATGTCAGGATGTCTGGTCATGGAAAACCTAGCCATTTCTCAAGCAGTGGAAATAATGAACTACTTTTTCCAGCCTGTCTCCTGTGTGGGTTCAGTTACACCTAACACAACCTCCCTCCACAGCAAGAGACAGCATGGAGACTTCTCCACCACCCTTCTAGGGTGGGGGAATGTACTTATCACTAAGATCTCTCCTCCTCCTTCAGACTGGGTTGGAACTGCCAACAGATCTAAAACATGTTGAGACTGCTGGGACACACACACGGTTACTGTATAGCCTTCATTTTCTGAGGTAATCAGTCTGAAAATGTGCGTTGGCCCTCATGAAGAAGTAGAAAGCCACCATCTCCCTCTCTCCTTGCTTTCATGGGCATGTCTGGCTGTGCAGTTTCTCAGTCAGTTTGTTTAGTTTACTGCTCTGGATTAAATTTAACGAATTAGTGTTACTAAAATTATACACATAGTGGTATCTTCAGCTGTAATTGCATTAAAAAGAATGTGCAATTTTCTCTCACACGGGAAGGAGGTTTGGAGCAAAGAGAAAGAACAAGACCACTCCAAAGATTACTAGTAATAGAAATAAACCTGGCTTTGATTTAGGCAGCATCAGCTTGATGTATTTATAGATTTTCAATTACATATATCACAGTTAGCCTGAAAAGCTTTCCTAATACTACTTTAGAATTTAAATCACTGCCTTACTTTTTTTTTTTTTTTTTCCTTATCTGTTCCAAATCTGGGGCATTAAAAAAAAAAAAAAAAAAAAAAAAGCACTTTTCATTTTTCTGTGTTATTGAGTTTCAAAGGTAACAAAGGACTGCTATTCAAGACATTAAGAAATTAAATTTGGACTGGCAGGTTGGAACAGATTCTCTGCAGCATTCAGCACTTTTGTACACCAGAATTTGTTCTGGAATAAGTATTCCTGATTGCCCATTCCATGACATCTCCAGAGCAGATTAGATTAAATTAGCATATTTATGCCAGCATGAGAATGGATCTCACAAATGGAGTGGATAACAAATCATTCTTTTGTTTTATATTAATCTCATAACATTAACAAAATTAATGTCCCTTTGCAGACAAATATTTGGTCTTTGTTGGTACAGGAACATTTGAGAAAATTAATTCAGGATAACTTTGAAAAGGGATTTGTTAAATTGCAGTAAAGCCCTGTGACCTCTGTTTAGTTTAATTGGGCCTTAATTCGTTTAACTCAATTCTTGTCCTAAGTCAATTAAACTTAGAAGAATTATGACCCTTTCAGCTCTGAAAGAGAATGCCCACACACTGCTCTGAGCAGTTTAATTACTACAAAGGAAAATGTACACCTTTTGTTTAATTTGAATCATTTTTCTTCAGTGTCTTATACTGACATCCTCTCTAGTGGCCTACCAAAGTCCCATTGACTCCCAAACGTCACAAGGATTTCACATGAGACTTATAGCTCCCACCCCTACTACAAGTTATTCATCACTCCCTTTCCCCCAGTACAGTGCCTAATACTATGGACTCAGGATGGAGCCAGTGGCACCTTTTGTTTGTGCAGACATTACCACCCTGCAGCCACATGGGACTAGTCAGAATAACTCAGTTGAGTTGTCTTTGCCCTTGATACATGGCATAATGTTATCAGCCCAATTTTTCTTTTCTTCTCAGGCAGTCTTTTCTGCTGTTGAACAGCTAATCTGGTGCTTTGCACAGAGAAGACCTTAGTGATTTGTTGATGCATCCTTCTCTGTAAATCACACTTTACTAGCAAACCTGTGTTTCTCGAAAAACACTGCACTGAAAGTTGCAGTATTTATGCCATCTGAAACATGAAGATGCTTCCCACATGAGGCAGGCTGGCAGATGCACAATCTTGACTCAGAGAGCCTCTTCATGGTCTGTAAGAGGATGCTCCAATTTCGAAGAGTGTCTTTGATAAAAATGTTCTTTCCTTGAGCATGGTGTCCTTAGCTGTAACACGGAGCAGGAGGGTTTTGGAAAACCAGCAGGCGTTTCTTCTTATTTCCTGAATAAATAGACTCTCTTTTTCCTTGTCTGTTATTGCCTCTGCAAGTCTGGGATCACTTTGTCTCATAAGTGATGAAGAAATGAGCTATGACCTAATTCAAAAAAAAAAAAAGTTAGTGTAGCAAGCTAAAAGACTTGAGTGATGTACAATTGCACGTGCAATCTCTGGATCCTGACAGTTAAAAGGTCTGAATTTGTGATAGTTTCATCACTGAATATGATGAATTATCAGCTCTCCGGTGCCTGCAGACACCTCAGTGGAATTGGGTTTGAGGAAATGACTGAAGAACAGCTTTGCCAGAGGAGAAAGAGCTCACAAGACTACACTGAAATCTGGGGGATGCACAGGACACCAAAGAAGCTCAATGCATTTAACCTGTCAAAGAGAATTTAAGAGGCAATCTCAGCCCAAGCCGTAAGAGAAAAGATATATGAAACCAGGTCATACCAATGCAGCAGATAAGAGCAGTGGGGACCAGGAGTGGGCATGGTTCTGAGGAATGAAAATGGGTTAAGCAGCTTCACAAAAGGGAGGTTAACAAGACATTGCTGTGGGATATGGCGATCTCTCTGTCTCCTGGGAATGTTCAAGAGAATAGAAGTTGGCTTCTCTGCAGAATATGTTTCCATCTTTCAAAATGCCTGGGAAGCAAGGACTCAACAGAGAATAGTGTTACAGCCTTTCCTTACTTTGCCTTTGGGTTTCTTTTTGGTGTCCAGAAAGGTTCATGCTCACCAGACAAAGCTGTACTACACCCCATTGCAAAGACCAGTCCCACAGATGTGGAGATACACAAAGCACGCAGTCTGCATAGAGGAGCTGAGCCACATAAGGGCTGGACAATTAAAATAACTCCTTTCCTATCTGTTCCCAGTAAAGTGTTTTTTTCCTGCACCTTGTGGAAGCTTGGCAGCTCTTGAGTAGGACTAGGAAAAAAGAGAAGATAAAAGCCAGTAAAGGCATCATGCTTAATTACGTCAAGAGCTTCTCATAAAATTCTCATTAATCATCCTGCAATTCTACATTCAACACCCTTACAGCAAAATGTCTGCAATTTTGTCTTGAGATGAAAGACAGAGAATGGAAATACCGTATCCTCTTTCCAGAAAGGAAGTGGGAGGAGGGTTGGCACAGATCTGTGTAAGAGAGCAGTGACTGGTGGAACATGTCACAGTGTCCTCTGCAAGCAGGGAGCCCCAACATGCAACGGAGCAAATGTAGAAAAATGCAGTTTTCCTGCTGGCTGTCAAAGAGACTATCCAGACCAGCAGCTATGCTGGTGAGCACAGCTCCAAAGAGGGCACAGTCCTGCATTGACTGGTAACACTCTTCATCTAGCTTTCATTCCAGTTCCAAGGCTTGCTAATTCAAAGGCAAAAATGGATATCCTAATGGATATAAAACAGTTGTGACAGCATCCAGACTGAGCAAGGCACTTTCTAACCAAACACGATGAGTTTTGCACAACCAGCTCTGACTTTAGGGTCTCTTCTTCCAGCATAACCCTGCACCTTACATTAGCATCTTTGCACCATCAACTGTCTCCGTCATCTTGGCCTTACGTGGCTTTTCAGCCTGATCAGCATGTACTCAGCAACCATGTCTGGCTTTTAGATTTGCAGGTGTGGATGGCAGGAGGCAGCTGCATTGGGTGGAAGGAGATCAATGAAAGATAACACCAGGAGTTGTCTGGGTATGAATCGACCTGGTAGCCATGGAACTTAAAAAACATGAGGACTAAAATGTGGAGTTTCCCTTAGGTATCTGAGAAGAGGCAGGACAGATGTGTACATATCTGTGAAATATCCTGACTAAGGAAAGCCATGATCTACGTATGTGAAGTGACCTGGTAAAATGTTTTGAACCTCAGCCTCCCTAGGTCATGGGCAATAATTGTCTGAGGCAGCACTCTGGGAGAAGAAGCTCATTCATTACAGAGATTGTTTGTAACTTGTAGTTGTCCTGCTATAAAGCTCTGCATTTTCAAGACAATAATTTCCCCACTCCTCCCTCACCACTGATGCTTCTCCAGAAACCTGCCTGGTATCTGCTTTTCTCTGTACCACCTCTGATTCTCATGCAAGAGTTTTCCTCCCACCGTAAAAGGCACTGCCAGCTGCAGTACTGGGAATGTCTGAGAAGAGGAAGGAGACAATAAATAACAAAGAGGAAAGGTGCCCTTTGTTTGAACTGACAGCTCAGAAATTTGATCTCAAGTGAGTTTCTGCCAGGTTTACAGGCAGAGGCATCAACCCAAAAACAGTAATTGCTTTAGATATATATCTCCAAAAAAAACAACAATCCTGCAGGAGGAATTATCCCTCTCATAGCACATAGCATCCCAGTGTTCTACCAAGTCAATTCCATTGAACTTCAAGTTGCATTAAGCCTGGTTTCTCTGGTTTGTCTTTATTCCATCATTTTGCTAGTGCAGCAAGATTGTTTCTTCTCAACTCAGCAATTGTTTTTCCAAGAGCAGACCTCAGGCCTCGTGAAAAGCTGCAAGCACACTTTGAAAACTTAACCCTCTACCAGGTTTATGCTACCTACAAAGTTCTCCCATGGTAGTGAGGAGTTGACCTGTTGGTGGTAACTGTGAAGATTCAGGGTGTATTTTCAGCAGTTTCTTTCCTCCTCTCTTACCATTCCACCTTCTGCTACTAGCTAGTCAAGACCCCAGGAAAGTAGCAGCTAAATTCCTGTATGTGCTCAAATTTCTGGTTCTTGCAGCCTTTGGACCTGAGGGGGTGCAGTCATATATGTCTAAGTGCCTCAGAACATGCCCAAGTCTGATTTATCTGCAGCAGGTCTTAGCTCTGGATACATCCAAACCCATACCAGCGAGAGTACTCTTTAGTTGTCAAACATCACACCAGGAGCTGAGTTTTTGTATTCATATCTCCAATTTACCTGGAGACACATGAGCTTGTGCCCCCCTTGTCCAAAGGAGCTTATTTTCCTAACCTGTTTCAAAACAGTCGCACAGTCTTACCCATGCTGGCTGCTCAGTTTCACAAAGTGGACATAACTAGTGAGTGATGCTGTGAGAAGCAGAGGGGAGTGTCCAAACCTCTGGGAAAGCGGACTGAAAAGGGCATACCATGCCCAGACTCCCTCCTTCTTCCCATGCCGTGTCCTTCTTTTCCCAGACATCCTTCCCCTTTTGAAGGAAAGGACTCACCGTGTTGCAGGGTGTTGTATAAGGACAATATTTATGACTCCTCAGGAACACTGTGCCTTCCTTGCAGATTTCCTGGCATCTTTACCAATTGGTTTTAGCCCTACTCAAGTCTGCTGGATTTCATGAGCATTCATCTTAGGTACCTGAGGCAGTTTGATCAATAGGACACCAGAAGGTAAACAGCGTTCCCCCCATTGTCTTCTGCCTCCTCCTGCTTTGTACTGGCTGTTGAAACAGCTGTTCTCTGCCTTAGAAATGGCAAGGTTTCAGTCACACAGTCATCAGCCCCAAGGAGCTCTTGTGGATAGAGGATTTCCCAGGCTCAACACATGTGTTTGAGAAAGGACTACCATGTGTCCGTTCAAAACATTCCCCCAGTATATTTATATTTGCATGGAAAGATATATTGCAGATAATGCATATAACATATATCATACATAACTGCTTTATTTGTAGCTACAGAAATATGTATATTTCTTTTATATAGAATTATATAGATAAATGTGTATTTTTTCAGTATCCTCTTCCCTCTGCACCAGCAGTCAATGGTTATTTTCTGGCAAACCTTTGATTATATATTTCTCTCCCAGTTTTTGAAATCTGCACCAATCTCTGAAGATTAATACAACAAAGAAGCACCACCAGAGGCTGTTGGAGGACATTTTTCTTTTAAATTCTGATAAAGTTAAGTGCTGCTCATTAATTTTTTCATCCCAGAGGAGTGCCTGGAGCCTGCAGAATAATTTCCTTCCAACAACTTGCATAAAATTTTGCACTGCACTTTGGATTCAGGCCAGGTTGTCAGGGTTGTTATTTATTGCAACTAGTAAAAATGATTCTCAGCTGTTGTAAGTCGGAGACATTCGAATGACTTTGGTGTAGCTGTGCTGCTCTGCCTTGGCAACCCAGTGAATATCCTGTATAAGAATTAACAACATTGACAGATCAGCTACTGTCATAGCAGTTCTCAGCAGATTTTGAATTATTGAGGGGAAGGAAGACAAAAAGGAGTAAAAAGCCTTTTTACAAAGACACGGTGATCTAGCTGTCTAGCTCAAGGCTCCAACATTAAATGTCTGTGCTTTAGTGCATCTTCATGATCACACATTCCCCCTACCCCTCCTTTTTTATTCTTTTCATGCACTCCACTAAAAATTTTTCAAAAGTCACTTGTAGCCACCAACATGCAATAAATATATCTTCTGTCGTTTTAGGCAGCTGAGGTCCCTCCTTGTGTTTTCAGAATCAAGAACTAAAGCAAAACCAAGAGGCAGTTACTCAAGAAAAAAGATGCAGTCGATGTATGGGAAAGAAACAAGCTGAGGCAGTGATGCTAAAAAGCCCCATCAAAGAGTGACTACTGTTAAGGACAGCCAGTGTCTTTAGACACAGAAGAAACCTGGAGAGACAAGCTATCACGTCCTGCTCTGCAAATACCTCAGCCTACCTTAGAGTTGACTGTTGCCTGACATTAATTCATGAAAACTCAGTCTCTTAAGTAGAAGTAACCTCTTCTATCACACATCCTTCCAAAGATAAGCAGAAACCTCTGGAGAAGGTTGAAATGGTGGTAAGGTTCTTCCCAAACCAAAGAGATAAATGGCTCTGCATCTCAGCCATGGTTTGCTTGCAGCCAGAGCACATAACATTAACTGGACTTTAAAAGATGTAAGCCAAGGGGTGAGCTGGGTGTGATCCTTGCAGGCCCTGTATGGAGCATTTGGTTTTAGTATGTGGGCAGTCTGATGGACACTAAGCTCTACTGGTCAACCTGCACCTGGGAGACCAAACTTGTCTTCTCCCCACTTGTGCTTAACTCCTGGTCTAAGCAAAGACAAGCCGACACTGTGTCTTTCTAGCTGTTGTAGGGTAGGTGGCTGACTCCATGCTTTTGCTGTGATCATCTCTCTCTGCATAAAACCTTCCTCACTGACATAGCTAGACCATGATGTCATTCTTCCCCTCAAATAAGCAGAGTTCCCAGCTCTTAAAATCAAAGGTAAACTCTTTTCATGTTCCCTCTGGGCTAGATCCCACTGTCTTTTAAGACTGCAGATTTGTGCTTGTTGTTGTTTCTGATTGATTTTTAATGTGTTGCGTTTGATTTTATGTTTTCACATTCATCCTGGCCATCTGATCAATGTGTTAAATAATAGAAAACTTAAGGTGACACAGCCCAGCAGCAGGTCAGGTCTGCTGAAGTGATGCAACCTTATTGGTGCTCTGCATTTTCTGACCCTGAGGCTCTTTGCAGTGGCTGTGAAGTTTCGGAGGTCAGTCAGGCTGTTCATTGCTTTTGAAGTCTCTGCAGCCATTAAGGACCAAAGCTTGAATGGTGTAGCTCTGCTGCCTTCAGTTAAGCAGCACAGGTTTCCACCTGTTAGTGATCTGGTCCTGTATCTTTTTCTCTCCCTCTTTCTGCCTTTTTCTGAGAATCTCTTTGAGGATCTAGAAGGCCAAGATTTTCAAGCTCATTGAAGGGCACAGACCCAAACACCAGCTCACGTACTATCTCATTTATATGAATATGAATCTGACATGCTGGGTGTTATAGTCCTGGCTCAGCATCTACCAAGCCTTTTTTTTTTTTCCTTTTCCCCTTCTGATGTTTAAGAAAAAAAAAAAAAAAAAAAAAAAGGCAATCAATTGATTGTAGCTCATGTCACTCCTTGAGGTTAATACCACTGCTATTTGAAGAGCACACTGCAAAGCCTGCTTTTCTTTTTTGGTGTTATTTTTATATCATGCTCTTGATCTCAGGAAACCTTTTCACTCTTGTTCCACTGGTGTTTAGTAATATTTTAACTGAGGCTTCAGTGCATGTGATGCCAGGATAACTTCAGGCACATGCTGCCCATGGGAAAAAAGTGGAGAAATTGAGGGTGGAGAGGTCACAGCTCAGGACAGAGCTCAGAACTTGAGGTGGAGTTTGTAACTGCAATGGAATGGTCTTGAAACTGGACAGAATCATGAGCAAGTGATGAGAAACAAGTAAAACTAGAGTATAAATCCATCAGGTTTTCAGAACTTCCGCTGAAAGGTGGGGATATTAAGAACTTCTTTTCCTGCTGGTCTTGAAATGGCTTCCTTTGTTTTATTTGCACTGTGGCTACCTCTGATGTTATGGCCAAGGTGATCTTTCATTCCAGCTGATACCACATAAATTTAGAATAAAGCAGGTTTCTCCAAATACTTAAGGTTTAAACAGGCCAATAGTAAGAAGGGAAATAAAGTGATGACTTCATGGTCACCTGCAGTGACAGACACTGCAGTGACAAAGGCTCTTATCAACATCTACTGTTCCTCTGGTATTTATCCTGTTGTGAAAAAGCCCTGTTCCTCAACAGGCTCAGGAGCACCAGGACCTCTGCCCATATCTTCCCTGTGTTAGGCAATGGCATTAAACCTACAGTGAGATAAACGTTTATTTAAAGGTCCTTGATCAAGTTTACTAAAGCCAGCTCCTCCCAAGCAAAACAGATCACATAGCTCTTGGGTGTTGCAATCAATGCTTCACTTCCTGAGGCATCCCAGAGCAGCAAAAAGCCAGCAAGGTGGGCCTGCCAAACCCAAATATGAAATGGTTTGCTCGGAAGTGCTGTCTGTGGGCACCTGGTGCAGCTGGACACCTACCAGGGAGAGGGACAAAGGACCCTCTCTGTTTCCACTCTGGCAGCCTCGAAGCTGAGAAGTGCTTCCCCTGGTGCTGATGGGGGGATGCAAAATGCTGCGGTGACATGAGGCAGCCAGCTGGCTTGCTGAGGGAATGTTCATCTTGTCAAGATTGGCTTGGCTTCGAGCAGCGAGAAGAGGGACAGCATTTCCCAGAAGTTTAGCTGGCATTAGCAGTGATGGCAAATGCTTAGCAAAGTGCCTTTTGTCACATTTTGCTAACAAAGCAGGGGTCAGGCCTCTTCTGCCTGTTGGGATATAAATATCTTAATTAGATCTTTGAGAAAAAGAGAGAGAAAAAAAATCTGGAAGCCTGGGAGATATTTTATTATTATTTTTTTATTTTTTTTAGTATTAAAAGTATAACTCAAGCTGTGCTGGCACCAGGATGCATAATCCACTTACCAGGGCAGAGAGGGCTCTGGATCTGCACCACAAATGCATCATTTGATAACAGTAATGAAAAAGACAGCAATCTATATCTGCAAATAGCATTAGGGCAGACTTGGTTTGGGGACCAAAGGAAGCTGATGCTGAATTTATGAGGCAGACATCTCAAGCATTTAAGACTGGTGCTTTTTTTCCTTTTTTTTTTTTTTTTTCCATCCTCCCTTACTTTTTTCTTTTTTAATAACTTGACCCCTTGGTTGGGTCAGCTTTTAGCCCTGTAATCAAAACAATTCAGTCAGGAGAAGTTGTAGAGTAAAGTGGACCTGTCCTACCTCATGGACTCGGTGGGGGCAGCCAGCTCCTGCTCATTCACCCTGCCCTGCAAACCTTGCTCCATTTCTGTATCTCTTTGTGGTGCCTGTGCTCTGAGACACACTTACCACATGAATCTACAAGTTCTAGAAGGGCTACAGGGCCAGACAGGAAAAAGGCTGTCCAGCCAAGCACCAGACAGGATGCTTTTCCAACAGAAATGTCCCATGTGATCTTTCTCCATCCCATCTCACACCATCCATTACATGGTTCCCAAAGGGGCAGGAAGAGAGAGGATGTTGCCAGCAGCTCTGAAATCATCTTCTTAGCGTACAGTACCATCCAGAAAAGTCAATGAACTAGGAGCACCATGTCTTTCCTAGTCATGACTGCCATTTCTGAGTTCAATGCTGTTTAGGTATGCATTAGATTGTATTTCGTTTAACGTATGACCTTGCTTTTAGCTACTCTGAGAAGCATTTCTCAATTATTTCCCAATAGCACAATTTTGATGGGTCCCTCTGGAGTCTGCCACCATGAGCACAGCATTTGGTTGCTACAGAGAGTTTAATGCCACTAATAAACTTCAGGATTTCCCTATTCACACTCCCTTTTCCAGCTCTTTAATGGATTAATCTCTGGAGCATCTCCCACGAAGACCCAACAGGCAAGTGGAGCAGTATCAAGCTTTACAAAAGCCATAGTGGTTATGTGGCAGTACCCTGTGTTTACCCATCTGCTCTGTGACCTTAGTCCTGAATGCAGACTCTTGTCGTCTTCCCAGGAATGGAAGTGACTCACTGGTTGGTAGTTCCCAGAATTTTCTCCGCAGGTCTTCCTATGGGTGGGAGTTAAGTTGCCAGCCCAGCAGCCCTTTCTGTTTGCAATGGCAGGGTGTGTATCTTTGGTAGTAGATGTGCAGGTTCACATCCAAAAAAAAAAAAAAAAAAAGGAAAAGATGCAAGTTACAGTTTGGAACATAGCCAGGAGACTGGAAGAGTCCTTTTTTAACCCAGACAGGTGCTCCACCATGGTGAGAAGGACCCTACAATGTCATGGGATCTCCATCCTTGTAGGTCTCCCCAGCTCAGCTGCACAAGTCTCCAAGGAACTGGATGGACTTGTCCCTGATATGAGGAAAATGTAGATGTAGATGTAGATGTAGATGATGATGAGGAAGATGTAGATGTAGATCTAGAGTTCCTTCTAAACCGAATTACTCTAGGATGCTCAGATTATAAATCATCTCTTTAGTCTAAAACTGTCTGTATATTTACTTCAAGCTAATCCAGTTCTTTTGGTCCATCCACTACAAATAAATATGTCAGCTGTGGAAAGCCCCCCAGTAACTTAGTAGAAAAAGGCAAATGCAAAGAATAGGTGGACTGCCTTTGTTATACTTTTGTCCCCAGGTACTTTTTGACACCTTTCTCATCATGCAGACTCGCAACAGTTTTTGTCATTTTTGTACATGTCTGGCAAACTTCCATACAGGAATTTTCTAATTCTTTTTGGCAGTCCTGATTTCCTGATAACATTTGGTAAGCCAGGCATCCCTGGTTCTTGTGGGCCAGTTTTCCATCTCTCACATGCCAGCCATCTCCCTCCTTAGCTTCCCTACTGAACCACATAGGACAATGAGGAGGGCAGGAACATATCTTCTCCATTTCTCCCCCAGCCCTCCTCACAGAGTAAGAAAGAGGCTGGGAGAGGACACAGCCAGGACAGCTGGCCCAAAGAGGCCACAGAAACCTCCCAAGCCATGTAATGCCATGCTCAGCAATAAAACTTCAGGAAGTTTTTCCAAATTATCCATTGCTGACTGGGCACCAGTTTGCTGGTGGTGAGTGACTGCTTTTGCATCACTTGCTTTTTTGTCTGTTTTTTTGTTTGTTTGTTTGTTTGTTTGTTTGTTTGTTTGTTTTTGATTTCCCACATATTAGCCTGTCTTTATCTCAGTCCAGTTTTTCTCATTATAGCCCATCTTCTCTCCCTTATCCCACTTAAAGTAAAATAAGCAGTTGGCTGGGTGAGGGCTTAGCTGCTGGTCAGAATCACCCCACCACATTCCACTTGCAGGCTCCCAAGCTATTTTTTCTCCCTGGAGTAGGCATTTACTGAGCCCAGAAGTAGTATATCCACACCTTATTCTGAGAAGACACTGACCCAATCACAGCAGGTAGTTCAGTCTGCCACCATTATTAACTTTTCCTAAATCTGCAGCCTCTCTAACCCCTCTCAGCATTTTCTCTTTCTGATCAGAGGCCAGCAGAATAAACCCCATATTACCTACCTGTCATGCTGTTCCTTGGTATTTCCAGACACAAGGCTCCTACAATGCTTGCCTTTGCCCAAACTATTGCAATGTCACTAGACTTTTTTAATCCTTTCCATGTGGTGCTGTGCCCCTCTAGTGCACCCTGCTGCACTGAAGTTGGTTACCACATGAAGCTGGTAACCTGTCAACAACATTTTTCACTAATTATCTGCCTCCCACCAGCTCTGGATGCCTGTCAATGTGGGAATGACTTTGGAGGTCAAACATTTTACTTTTCATGTTTTCAAGCCTCCGGCATTAGTGTAGAGGCTCTCATAAATTTTGCTGTCACTCTGTCTCTTGGCATATGCCCATGAGCTGGAATTTCAGGTAAACTAATTTGTCTTTTTCATGTGATTGTTCTCTCTGTTTCTCTGCTCATCCTTGCTCAGACACAACAAATACAAGTCAAATCTACCCTGCAGCTCATTCTGAGCAAGGTGCTTTTTCTCGCCCGCCAGCTTTTCCCCAGCTTCACGCTGATGTACTCTTCTATGACCGTCCTCTTTTCCTGTGCCAGCAGGCAAGCTCTGTTACAAAAGTGGACAGCCAGTCCTTTCTGCACAGCCTCCCCATTTCCTGAAAGGCTTCCCAGATCCTTACAGCTTACTTCTTCCCACCATCACCTCACCCACAATTTCTGGCTCTAATTTCTCCCTGACTCCTCAGCCTCACACATAACACTGGATTTGAGAGATTTGTATTTGAGCTGCTGGGGAGATCAGGTCTCAAGTTTTGGCATTGAGACAGCAATGTTCATTTCCCCACAAAATAGGGTGGCTTAAACAAACAGTGGCCTGGAAATAAGACCCATTGCAATGTTGCAAAGGAGTCTTCCTCAAAATGAACAGGTGTTGCAACAGCCTAGATACCCAGAAGGCTCCTGATAATTCTTGGCCTGGCCCTACTGATGAAGGTGTGGCCTCACAAACATGCTCTCCATTGTTAGGTTTGCATCTCCTTGTAGAGTTCTTTGATTTCTTCAAGGACATCTGTGAGCTAAGCTGTCTGAAATTGTTGTGACAGCAGCTGGAAGGGCACCTTCAGCTTTTTAGCAGCCTAGAACAATGCTGTGCAGAAGGCTTCCAGGACTGCTCCTGGTCTCTTCAGCTCCATAGCACCACAGATCTCTTTTATGGGATTGCTAGAAAACCTCAAGAGAAGAGCTGTGGTCCGAATGGACTCAAGCAGTGGAGTGGGGCTCAGTTCAGTCTCTTTTAAGAAACACCAGGGGCGGTGTCAGGATGTTCAAGATTAATGAAAATAAAGAACAAAACAAACAAACAAGAACACCTAAATGCCAAGTCTGTCTCTTGTATTTATTTCTCCAGGTTATTTTTCACACTTTCACAATAAGGTACAGCAGGAAACTGTCTGTAGGAAGCTGTCTCTGACCGTGCATGCTGCAAAGTGTGGCTGAGGCACCCCTGGCATTACAGAGAAAGATCTTGTTTAGCAGGATAGCATGGAGACGTGGGATGGCTTGCATAGACAGCAGAAGAGGCAATCCTGAAGAAACATGGAAGATGACTGCCACCAGGACAGCCGGGCAACTGCAGCAGGAGAACCAATTAGTCAGTCTTTCCCTTCCACCTTGCTATAGCACTGGCACCAGGAAGGAGTAGTCTTTCATGTCCAGCATAACCTATAACTGTTCTTAATTTCTTGTCTGCTATCTTGTTTCCAGCTTATTTAAGGGAAATTTACTTGACTCTTTTGCTAAACCGAGAGCAGGTTTTCTAGCTGAGTCCCTTGTGTGTTGGAGTTCTGTGTGCATGCTCTTGCAGAAGCTGATACAAGCTGATACAACACTGATTGTGGAGCTGAAGGGCTGGAAAGAAGGGAATGGAAGAGAGAAAGGAAGAGAGAAAGAAAGGAAGGAAGAAAGGAAGAGAGAAAGGAAGGAAGAGAGGAAGAGAGGAAGGAAGAGAGGAAGGAAGGGAGGAAGGAAGGAAGAGAGGAAGAGAGGAAGAGAGGAAGAGAGGAAGGAATTTTGGATGGTTTGGAGCAGATCCAAATAAATTTGCCATTTATTAGGCTTGCTTCACCTGAGGCATCTCCAAATGCATTATAGAACAGGTTGCCTAGAGATGGAGCCATCATCCTGGAGATACTCAAAAAGCCACCTGTACTTGATCTAGGTATTTTAGACAACCTGCTCCGGACCTTCCTGCTTTAACAGAGAGGTTGGATGAAGTGACTTCCAGAGGTCCCTTCTCACCTCTATAACTCTGTGATTCTGCGAGGCTGGACAGTGCTTGGTGCCCCAGGGAAGTGCTCCTCCACTGCCACCGCAGCTGCTTCCATGCTGCCACAAGGTTGGCTGGGAACCTCCCTCAGCACCTCAATGGGAAGTCAGAGGGAATGCCAGCCTTCCCTCTCTTTTACTAGAAGGTAACAAAAAAAAATTGTTTGCTTACTTTTTTTTCACTTATGCATGTGTAAAATATGAGCACTTTTTCTTTATAAAACTAAACATATTTGAAAATTATTTAAAGGACAGTGAGGAGATTCTAGTTTTAAAAAGTAGGGCTGTTATTTGAAGGAATAAAAAAAAGAAAAAAAAAAAAAAAAGAAACTCTGAACCAGTAGAAATCCTTATCTATGCCCTGAAGAAGGTGAGTTTTGAAAAGCTAATATCAGCTTGCAAGAACGGCCACTTCCAGAGGTGCAAAGAGATTGTCTCCATGTTCTGGAGCAGTAACTTGGCTTGCTCAGAGCTGAAAGTGGGAGGTAAAAGGAAGGGCAGAAAAGTTTAATTTTCCTCTTCTAATCTGTAAGTATAAACAAGATGTAAAATGAGATTTATTTCTTTTAAAATCTTGAAGGTCGTTATGACCAGAAGCTAAATTCAAATCACTGGATAAGGATCATATTACTTTTGTTTAATGAATCACTTAGTTTTAAATTCTGGACATGTTTTGATAAACCTCCTCTTTTGCAGTATGCCTATAGTACTTTTATGTAATTACAACTGGGGACTAACCAAATCCCAGTTCTCTTCCAGAAGCTGTTTAACCAAAATCACAAGAAAGAGCCATTAACTCGGAATAGCAAATAGGTCTTTGTCATCCTCCAGCATCATAAAGAAAGTAAAAATTATTAATCTGAATAAACATTTTAAACTATGCAGCTGAGTGAAGAATAGCTGCGGGTTCTGAGTGCATTCCCTGCACAGCCAAAATCTGTGTTAGATCATATCAGCAAATGAGAATCAGACTTTCTCAGAGGAAACAAAAAAAAATCCTGAAAGCCCACACATAGCAAAAATGTAACCGATGATTTAAATGGAAGTTCCTTGCTTTTTATTTAAATCATGATTAAATGTGATGTTTTAAATCATTCTAATAAATGACTTTCCCCTTTGTCAGGACTCTCCTTATTAAACTGACACATCCAGATTCTCAGTCAGAAAGGCTCAGCTATTAGTCAACATAGGCCTCCTGAAGGAAGAAGAAAAAAAAAAAAAAAGGTTTAATACTGCCTCCCCATCCCCCTCTTTTTCATCTAATTTAATTTTCGTCTATTGATTCTATCACAGACACCCAGCTTCTTTGTCGTAAGGCATGTGTCACCTACAGTTAAAATCACAGTGAGCAGAACAGGGATTGCCCAGAACACACAGTAAAGATGTATATTAAGAAAAAGCAAAGGAAGGTCATACTTTGCATGTATTTTTTTTAAGATCTATGTCTGTGTGAAGCCTCCCTCCCACTCAGCATTGCCTTTTTGTGGTTCTCAAACCAAAAGAGACCAAGTATTCCTGCTCAACCTTCTCCTGAGGCTTGTGACTTAGTTTTCCGTGAGGCCTCCTTTCCAGCCTTAACCAGGAGGCCCATGGCATGGTAGGAGAGGACAACAGCATGTTTACTTGTGTCATTTGTATGCCCATATCTTTGTTTTAGCAGATGCTATGCCAGTTCCTTTTGCAGGGGAGGAGAGGGGAGAGGGGGCAGCCCCAGGGCCACAGCTCCAGATACTCCTCAGGATTAAAAAAAAAAAAAAAAAAAAAAAAAAAAAAAAAAAAGATGCCTTTTGGTAGAAGAGAGGCAGTTGTCAAGGCACTCCTGCTCCTACCTGCCTCAACATCCCTCATCAGGGTACCAAATCTCCAGGAGCTTTTACTCTAGTGCAGTATTGCCCCAGTCTGTGAGGGCCCTTGTAAAAGCTCTTCCCCACCCCTAGCCCTAGTAGCTTCTAATACATTGTTCTTCTAAGGAGCTTTTAAATACTTTTAAGCAAGCTTCATCTGTCTCTGAAATTCTGTTTCTTCTGAATAATTTAGTGCATGTCTGATAGCAACTGATAGAGGAGGTGATCTCTGTAACTTCCTAACAAAACACCTACTCCTTTCGGCACAGAGTCCGGCTGGAGACCTGTGACTAGCGGTGTTCCCCAGGAGTCGGTGCTGGGTCTGGTCCTGCTCAACATCTTCATCGACAACCTTGATGAGGGAATAGTGTGTGCCCTCAGCAGGTACGCTGCTGACACAAAGCTGGGAGGAGTGGCTGACATGCCAGAAGGCTGTGCTGCCATTCAGCGAGACCTGGACCAGCTGGAGAGCTGTGCAGGAAGAAACCAAATGAGATTTAACAAGAGCAAGTGTAGAGTCCTGCACCTGGGAAGGAACAACCTGAAGTATCTGTACAGGCTGGGGGACAACCTGCTGGAGAGGAGCTCTGAGGAGAAGGACCTGGTGGTCCTGGTCGACAACAGGTTGACCATGAGCCAGCAGCGTGCCCTGGTGGCCAAGAAGTCCAATGGGATCCTGGTGTGCACTAAAAGGAGTGTGGTCAGCAGGTCAAGGGAGGTGATCCTCCCCTTCTACTCTGCCCTGGTCAGGCCTCACCTGGAGTACTGTGTCCAGTTCTGGGCTCCCCAGTACAAGAAAGACAGGGATCTCCTGGAAAGAGTCCAGCAGAGGGCCACAAAGATGATACAGGGCCTGGAGCATCTTCCCTATGAGGAAAGGCTGAGAGACCTGGGTCTGTTCAGCCTGGAGAAAACTGGGAGGGGATCTTATCAATGTGTATAAATATCTGAAGTGTGGGAGACAGAGGGATTTGGCCAGCCTCTTTCCAGTGGTTTGTGGGGACAGGACGAGGGGCAATGGCCACAAAATGGAGCACAGGAAGTTCTGCACCAACATGTGAAGGAACATCTTCATGGTGAGGGTGACGGAGCACTGGGGCAGGCTGCCCATGGAGGCTGTGGAGTCTCCTACTCTGGAGATATTCAAAGCCCATCTGGATGCCTACCTGGGCAGCCTGCTCTAAGGAACCTGCTTTGGCAGGGGGGTTGGACCCGATGATCTCTCAAGGTTCCTTCCAACCCCTACAATTCTGTGACTCTGTGATTTAATAACCTTTAATTGTTGACTTCTAACTCACATTTTGTGATGCAACTTATGGTGTTATTCCTTTTCACTGAGGGTCTACTACACTGTGTTTTTACTGCTTTTAAATACATAAATAGAAAATAAGAAAAACAGAATGGATAAACCCTGTTACATAGCATGCATCTTTGTCACATGCATGGAGTGCCAACACATAGGGGAGATGGAAAAGGACATGCCAGGGAACTCTGCAGATTACAGTGACAGACAAGAAACCAGCACCCAGAAATTGAATTGAGCATAGGAAGGCAAAAGTTGGTTATTGACAAATAACCAACTAACACCAAATAACCAAATAACACCATGCAGAAACAGGGCTGTCCCTCCCTGCATAAGCCAGGGAAGATGGGCCAGACATTACTGACTTGGTGGCACAATCCAGGCTGCAGTCACAGAAAGTAGTTTAACCACAAATAAAACTTCAAGAAAGCTGAAAAAGGATCAGTCACATATCAGTTCGATCCTAGGTGGGATGCCAATATGAATATCATAACATCACCTATGACCTGCAGATTCTTTTTATAAAAAGAGAATTCTATACTGTTAAATGCTTGCAGAACAACGCTTACCTGTTTTCTTTATTCATGTAAAAAGAATTAGCATTAATATACTGAATCATATTGATTTGACACTACAATATTACTGATGTAAAACTCCTGGTTTAGTACTATTGAACTGATTAATAAGCTGCAGATAACTGCCTCTCTGAAGGAAACCTAGACACTTGTAAACACAGCCTCTCAAAATCAGCTGTGTTAATAACATTGTCTGGGTTTTCCATTTCCTTTTCCTCCCTTTATGCTTTTCTGCTGTCACAGATGCTGTTGTTTTTCAGTTAGCTTACTGTGCAGGCATCCAGACAAGACTGCAGTGGACTGAATGTATTACTTTTAGCTGCTGTTTCTTGGAGCTTAGGGCTTTTTAGGATGATAAGGGGAGGGACGTACCTGTAGGCCCTTGGGTGCCATCAGCACCGTTGGACTCAGTCCTGTGTTGTGTCAGGCAGGCAGTGCAGAGTGCACACGTCTATCACAGGCAACACACCTGGCACCAAAGAGGCATCCACAGCAATGTAAGGCTCGTGCCATACAAGCCCTGTCTTGACTGTGGCCATCTCCTGGAGAGGAGTTGGGGAATGGTCACATTCTTTACATCCTTCTTCTGTAGTAGCATAAAGGTATCACAATGTTTGGTATGAATTTGCAAACAACCATTTGAAATGGTTGATTGATAATTGTTCGAGGACTTTTTGAATCTGATATAATGACAGCTTTCTCCTGTGCTGTACAAAAAGGATCTCGAGGAGAGAGCACCACACGAAAAGCCGAACAGTCCTGCACACATTTGCCTGGGCTCCTTGCCAGTGGGGTGTCCCTAACATCTTGCCCATTTGTTCCTGGAGTCTAAAATTTGATTCACTTCTCATCCTCATAAGTATTTGGGCTCATCATTCCCATGACTGTGTACCATGGGAAATTAAACAGAGCTTCAAGAAAGTTCTTCAAAGCATGCTTGAGTGTGCCTATGCTTCACAGAAGGGCTTTGCTAAAGGATTCCCTAGGCTGACAGAGCAGGAACCACAAGAGACCAAGTCATAAGCTGTTTCTCGCATGAATACATTTTACTTTTTCTGCCAAGTACTCAGCCATGATACTGCCCAAAGGAGAGCTCCTCCATGTTTACCCATGAGCAAGATGCAGAGTTCGCACCCTGCTCTAGGAGATGTGCATGCAAGCTACCAGAAGGACCAAAACCACGAGAAAAAAAAAAAAAAAAAAAAAAAAAAAAAAAAAAAAAAGGTCGAAGGGAAAGAAGTCCTTGTCTGGGACAGCTGCGGTGTGGCAGCGGTGCTCTGCATTGCACTGGCACCTCGTGGCCCTGCTGGAAATTGCACCTGCTGCCTGGCGCTGAGTCGAGCACCCGCTCCCTGCCCTCTGAAGAAATGGGAGGTGTGGAGTCACCGGAGGGGCTTTTGCTGAATTTATTTTTTTTTTCTTTTCTGCTCGGGGTTAAATATTGATGATGGTTCTGAGGATGCGGTTGGCTGAGGCATCATGGATGTGAATTCAGGCTAATCGACACAGGATGTATTGACCATGAAATGCATCCGCAGGGCTGACTCAGTCCTGTCATCTCTCAAGGTTATGTTGTCCCGTCTGTTAATGAGTATATGGGCCAACTTCAGCAGCCCTGCTGCTGTTTGGGACAAGGGGAGGTTGATGCACTGCACTGTATTTCAGGCCTCCTGTATCCCCCACTACTTGTGGCAGAACAAAGGATAAACTCCATATCTCATATTTAGGTATTTCTGTTTTTCTGTCCATTAGGGGACTGGAGCTTGCTCCTGAGTCCCTTGCTCTTCCCTCAGAAGATCTAACACATAATTTCCTGTGGGGAAATGTTGCAAAATCCCATGCTGTGCCGTGACAGTCCTAGGCAATTTTGTGCAAAGCCAGGAGCAACATAGGTAAAGGATAAGTCAATGTCATAGGGCTGAGATTTGTCACCACATTGCCAACAGCACTCCCTGACATAACACCTTTGCCCTTGTGATACATGGGTGTACTTGGGTCAAGCAAAAAAATGGTGCAGGTACAGGTACAGGTATAGGTACAAAACAACGACAAAAAGATCAAATGCAAGATATCTGCTCTTACACTTCTTAGCCAATATATTCTCTGCATCTAGAATATAAACCCTAAAAAAAGAGTCACGATTTCCTTCCAAAGCTTTGGAGTCCTGGGGAGTGTGCTTGCCCAGTAGGAACCAGCATAAAAAGTTGCTCTGCCTGTCTGAGGGCACTCATCTCCTCCTGGGGCAGGCCAACCATTCTGAAACAAGAGTAAGCCTTAATTTTGCTTGCCCAGGGACATCCTAAAAGCAGAGAGGTGGGCTTCAGCTCTAGCCATTAGACCTCTCAGACAGATGAAGAAGGGCTTACGTTTTATAGTTAAATTTTATTAGGTGAGGAAGGGGTCTTTTCTAATCAGAGTTTGAAATTACTTCCAGTATTAGCTATTTTTTCTTTATACTGTTCCCATCTCCTGGAGTGGATCTTCTTGGGTTTCTGTGGTCTTTGCACAAAATACACAGCACGGAGAAAAAGGATGTGTTTTTGCTGACTCAGGGAAAATGGCAAATGACCAAATGCATCAGTCAGGAACAGTGAGTAATCACTTTAAATGCAAACAACTGTTAGCAGCACATTTTAGCACATTAATAATTCACACTCCACATAAAGTTTAATTTATTTAAAGTGAGAGTTCTGCAGCATAGTTACAAAAGGCACGCATGATCCTGGGGATAAAGGATCCGTAGAGAGGCTGTGACTCCAAGGGAGCCAAGCCCAGGCTGCCAAGCCTCTTGGTTTTATCACAGGTCTTGCTGTACAGTTTGTGCAATGTCTCTCTTGAACCTCCAATGGCTGGAACAGGTATGCAGTGTGAGATAATGTCTTTACCCACGTAAAGACAAAAAGGGATTCTGAGGCCTACCAATACTGAAGAAATACCTGAAACTGCAAATTGTACACAGCAGAACACTCTGGTATGTCCCCAGCAAAATCTAAAAAATGCAGTTATCTTCCAAATATCATGAACCTGGAAGTCTCATTGTGTGTATAATCATAAACAGAGCTGGCTCTGCTTAGGCTTCCCAACACATACATGTATTTGTAGTCTGTGTCAGTCCCCTGAGCCTTCTTACTCCTCCCAGCCTGGGGAGCCTTGGGACCACAGATCTACTCCTCCAGGGGACCAGCAGGTTGTTCTCCACTCTATTTCCACACAGAGAAATACTGGCAGGCAACATGCTGCCTCTCGTTATTTATCATGGCTTTTTGTGTGTAAAGGACTTCCAGACTGGCAAGTCAGACACCCCATGAGTGAGAAGTGACAGATGTTTCCACTGCTCTTGGACAGGAGGGCACAGACCCTTTTGGTGGTGCTGTTCCATGGACTTTCACTTCACTCCAGGTTCAGGATGGACAGCAGCTGAAGGGAAGGTTGAGAAGAAGGTAACCGTTCAGTGTATTTGTCTCTGTGTGTGGTTTTGGGATGGAACTGGGGATATAAAAGGGATGGGGTCTCTTGGGCTTGGTGGTGTCCCAACTTCCCATAATGTTTTAGAGCAAGCAAACGGTTTTTAAAAATACCAGTTGCACACTTGATAATCTTCAGGTGAGTTTTCCCTGTGGAATAGGTGTACCTATATTAAATAAGCTTGCTTTCAAGATTTTTCATTGATTACATGCAGAACAGCTGTCTCTGTGCCCCATCATTTTCCAACGCCTGGCAGCCAAGAGCTCAGCAAATGGCTGTAGGTTTTTAATAATTAATTTAATTACCCTGAGTTCAGGAGAAACTAAAAACAAGGTCTCAAAGTTTGGACTAGATGACCTTAGATGTCTTTTCCAACCTGGATGATTCTATACTATAAAACAATTGTCTAAAAACAATTAACTCGGACTGCCAGCCAGCACAACACAGCAGCATACATTCACACCACCCCACCTTACCTGGCCTTCCATACTCCTTGCTGGAAAAAATGCTCATGTGAGGAGTAATTCAGATGTGCTCTCCCTTTGCATTAATTGCACAGAGAGAGCTTACTTTTTCCCCAGTCTGTTTTTCTGGACAGTCTGCAGAACTGTGCTGTATGTGGCAGTATTATGCTTCCCACATTCACCTCTTGCACATGCAGTGATTGCACGCTCTTCTGTAGAAGCACACCACAACCCACATTGTATTTTGTGTTAGGCTGGGACCAAGCCGCCGACAAAACAGACTATCATACACTTTGCAAATGTGCTTTACTGGCGTCAAGTTCTTTGGCTTTCATTAGTGCCTGCCACAAGCAAGTGTTTGGCTTTGTCTCTCAGCAAAATGCTGAATGAGGGAGGAAAGCTAGGGTTTGACCTCTGAAGATCACAATGCATAGTTGTGCACCCACAGCATAGGATCAAGACCTGTCTTGCATTGAAATGAACACAGTCAAAGTGCTCCTTATGTTTCATTTCTCCAATTGCTTTCCTAGTTGTTGGCTTGCTGCTCATTCTCTGAGGTGAATACTCCATTGTTTCCCTAATGTATGCTCAGTGCAGCAATCTCATATGATCTGCTCCCACCTGCATTAACACCCCCACCCCAAGCCCTGTAAAGGAAATGAAACAAAGCAAGTAGGCTGGCTACTGTCAGTGCTAATGACATTTTTGAAGGGCAGGAAAAAAAGAAAAAATCTGAGAAAAACTTATTGAGTGGTCAGAGTTCAAAGGAGAGAGGAAATTCTGGATCTGAAGCCTGCTCATGCTTGGGATCACAGTGATGTGGTGTGTGCACCCTGGGGTGCTGCAGGGGTTGGAGGACAGCCCAGGAAGGCAAGGAGAAGGCAAAGCACAACAGGCAAAGGATGGGCCTGACTGCTTGGCACTGCTGTGCGGCAGGGGATGGGGCTGCCAAGGTTTTGCAGATAGAAGTCAAGGGACTGACCAACACGTGTGTTTCTGCAGGGGCATCTGCTGAGGTCCAGCTCACCAAGGAGGTGAAGCAACTCTTAGGAAATTTAAGGAAGCCTTGTGATGGTAGGACCATGGGCACTTTTCCCACTCACAGTAGTTGGTGAAAAGGTCCCTGGCTTTTGGAAGTAAATATCCACTGGGAGCAGAGGGCAGCCATACCGCAGGTAGAGCATCTTCCCCATGGAGACAGAGGGGATGCTGCATCATGGCAGAGCATGCAGGGCAGGTGTGGTTATGCTGGGAGGGTTGGCCACAGCACAGTAATTGTCCAGTAGCTCCACAAAAACAAGGCAGGTCAAGACTGAGACTGAAAATGAGTGCATGGGTCAGGGTCAGCAAGGTGGCCAGACATGGGCATGGTGCAGCACAGCCCAGGCAGGTGCCTTGGCAAGGGCCCCACATCAAAATCAGCTCTTTAGTGGGGCAGGTCCCAGCTGAGGCTTCTCCCAGCTCCTTCTCATGCTTACCGTAGCTGCCTCCCTGCAGCCTGACACCATGTTATCACCACATTGGGTCTGACCTGGCCTTAAGCACAGGCAGCCAAACTCTGCGGGGACATGGGAGGAGGCTCAGACCTCTGGCACAGTGGAAGAGAAATGACTAAATGTAATAAAAGTCTGCAGTAAAAGGGAAAATCCCTGTGTATTCTCTCCCTGCACAACCAGATGTCATGGATGATAGGAGTTAGGAGGATGCAGGTACACCTGGAGGAGCTGGTAAAAGGAGGAAGCTACAAGCAGAAAGGCCATGGGAGAGCAGTAGAAAGGGTGAAAGCAAGCCCTGCTCCCATTCATCTATGCCCCAATTCTGATTTCCCTTCAGGACAGGAAGAAGGAAGATCATGTCCAAAGCTGGTATCTAAAGCTGCCTCATTACCCAGGCTCTCCTAACCATGCCAGGACTGCTGTAGACTGCTGTCCCGTCCTGGCTACAATTACAAATCTGCGCATGACAGGAAGGCTAGCAAATCAGCTGGAAGAATAATAAAAGAGAGAGAGAGAGACTGGACAGCTGCTTTTGATTATTCTTTCTCAGGGCAGTAGGGGGAGAAAAGAGATTGACTTAAAATTCATGGAAAGTCTGTCTTACACTTGATTAGCCTGTAGAAATCATTGCCATGATATACATGTATTCACATATTCTAGGGTGATCACTAAAACTTCCTTCCACCCAGCATAGGAGAAAAGGCTGTACAGGGTGATTAAAACCAAGAAGCCAAATTTAGGTTGCTCTGAACTAGCCTGTGGAAGCCAAGAGTTTATGCTTACCCTTTAGAAAGGCTGCATCATGAGAGAACCTTGAGAGGATGAGTGGCAATTATACCACAGTGCACCCTGAGCCAACCAGGGGACTTGTCTTTCTTCTGCATATAGTAGTGGATGAAGATGTTACCTCTTCTGAAACACATGCTACTAATCACTTTGAATTTTAGAATTTGAGAATTTGAGTTGTAAACCAGTTATTCAGTATTAATTTTCTTCCCACTCCACAAAGGTAAAATCAGGGATAATGTATCTTAGACTTTGAGATAAATATGCCTCTATTTTAGATCACACGTAGCAGATTGCTCAGGAACCTCAGGGTCTCACATTCCACCAGGGAAATAATAAAAATAAATAAATTAATTAATTATTTAAAATAATAATAATAATAATAATTTAAAAAAAAAAAAAAAACAAAAAAAAAAAAAACAGATCTTAATTTGTTTTTAAACAAGTCTGAGGTCTTTAAACAACCTGGCTTGAGATTTTTGGCACAGCAGAACAAGACACAAGAAGATAGTCCCTCGTTCTGCAGATGTTCTGTGCCATCTGGGGAGGAGAAGCAGAAATTCTTGGTGATGGGCTGCAATTCATCAGTTCCCTTTGAGAACGCTGTAGGCTTTATATTCAATTCTAGGTCTTGACTGAAGAAAGCCTCTATGTCTATTGTTAACACCACATTCTTGACGGCCTGCTTTATTTGTAGGGATTACTATCACTTGTATTGTAGACCAATGGGGAAAGAGATTAAGACATGTCTGTGTCTTAAGGTTCTGTGTGCCACACTGGCAAAACAATAGAAGAGAGATTTCAGTGAGACTGTTTTGCTATTCAAAAATAGCTATGTGGTCATATAAACAGAGTCCAGTGCTGTATGCTTTGTAGCCACAAAAATGCTTCCTTCTGATAGATTGAAAAGTAACTAAGAATTCAGCAGTTATTTGGTGAAGAAATTTCAGGCAAGGAAATTTTCCCAAGGTAAGTGAATTTTGCACCTAAATTTCATGGTGTAAATGTTATTCACTTCCTCTCTCATTGCTACCCATTCACAAAGCAGCTTGGCAGCAGTCTTAACTTAGCCTGCTACAAGGAACAATTGCATGGAAATGATCAGAAATGTGAAAATCTGCCTTTCCAATGATGTGAAGAATTTCATTAGTAGTTTTATTTTCCACATCATCATAATTCTCATCTGAATGGCTCCACACAGATAATGCCAGCGTACAACTCCTGTGGAATTGGACTCCTCCACTCCTCCACAGACTGAAGCTGGAAGAACTTGGGATGAAAAATGTAACAGTTTGTACATCATGCAAAGGTATGTCCTTTGGCAAGTGATGACCAATATCACCAATTTTTTATTATTTTTTGTCAGATAAAGTAATTTGGGGTTCTCCATGTTAAAACATGTAGGTTGTTTGCCTGCTTTTCCTTGTGGTTTTTGAATACTTTTCAGCACCAGTTTTCAGTTTTATCCCTGACTTTTCAAAGCCATAATTCCATGTTTATATATGATAAAAAAATTAGTCTATCATCAGAAAGGCAAGAAGGTAAGTGATATTGAGGCCAGCCCTATTTCTGTGGAGTGGAGATATTCATGTGTTCTGCTTATTTTTAGCAGAAGATGGTGGATAAATCTGAGCCAGCACGTTTTTCATTCAATCTGTCCCTGGACACTAACAGATGGTGCTTTCCTGTGCCAAGTACTAATGCACTTTACATTGGCATTCAGTGTCAGGACACAAAGCTCGCCAAGTCCCTGCTAAATCTGCTGATGCCAGGGAAATTGATAACAAACAACTAGCCAGGGACACCGTCCCAATCTTTTCTCTACATCCAAAGCAGCACAGAAGCTGTAGCAGTGTAATGGCATCATCTGCTCTCCAACTCATGGATACCAATGCAGCGAAAGAGGATCCTGGACTGGGGAAGAAAAGGGTCCTGAGGCTATGAACTCAGGCACATACCTAAAGATGGAGGGAGATCCACACACTTCACAATGACTAGATCTGTGCTTGACACTGGGCCCGGAGAACCTTGATAAACTTGTGCTGCAATGCTAAAACACATGAATTAATGACAATTAGCATACACGCACATACTCCTATCAACCAGTAGGGTGATTCTTCTTCTTAGCATTCCTTATACTCCTTGTGCACTAAGCATACTAAATTCAGTCTTATAGGTCTACTTCCTGTGGTTTACAATCCTACGTACAATAAGGCCACCTGCAAAAAGAAAATTTTGTAGATTCCTCTAAGAAGGTCACTTTGTTTTACAGGCTGGTGCATTTATTCTTTGAATACAAGCATCCAAAATTCTTGAGATGTAAAATTCCTGTTCCTTTCCACCAGCTGCCTCAGTGCCCAGGCTTCCTTCTTGGATTGCTCAAAACTTGCTATCCACATCTCCTGCAGGGAATTCCGGCCAGGGTTTGAAGATGAGAATGAGAAAGCCTCGGGTTTGGGGCAGCTCAGATGGTTAACCTGAGCACTCCACCTCTGAGGTAGCCATCCCTGGCAATGGAGAGAAATAAAAGGAAGGGATTATTCAGGGACCCAGGCAGACATAAAAAAAAAAAAAAAGGCTCTATGCCATTAAATTATTAAAGCATGTCAGTGAATTTACCCTCCCACCATAGGCACTAGCCATGTCGCTGTGGGTGTCCGAGGGGAAGCTCTCCATGAGTTGCTTGGAGGAAGGGCAATCATGCTGACAAGAGCCAGAATCTTATATGAGATCTGGCTGCAAACAGGCAGCATCAGCTAAGCCAATCTGAAATTCTAAAGAAACAAGTTCTACTTTCATCATTATATCCCATTTTCATGTTAAACATGCACACATTTCATGAGATAATTTTAATGAGATAAAGACAAGCTATGAATCTGACAAGGAAAGCAGACTGGTCTTCATAGTCTGCTTGACTGGAGAGTCACAAAAGCATGCGTAAGGAATCTCTGTATCTCATCCTTTTTATACCTTTACATGGTTTTATTCCCAATTCAAGAAGAGGACAACTGTCTAGATTTGCACTGGATTCATCTAGGACAGCTTGGGTAAATGTAATGTAAATGCTTAATGGGTTGCACTCCCCATCACTTCAGTTCACCCTAACAATTTCTAATGTTTTCTTCCCCGGCTGACTACTTAGTGTACTGCTCATATTGTCACCTGTAAAAATAGGGCCTAATAGGTATAGGACAACTCTAGGGTACTATAGCCATTAGTCAGTTCCATTATTGGGCACAAAAAGGTTGTGTGTTTTTTTTGTTTGTTTGTTCATTTGTTTGTTTGTTTTTCCATCTATGCTGATAATTGAGCCTGTGAAGAGCTTTTTAAAAAAATGGTTCTTGGTACCTAAACCTAGAAACCTGAAAGGAATATGGTAATTAAAATGAGTATTCACTAACTCAGAGGTGCGTGTGGTGTGAGTTTCTAACTTCATTCTGTAAAAACTGTTACAAGTAATGCTGTTTATACCAGCCCAATCCACCACAATTATCAGCCTCAGGAGACTGAACAGATCATTGTGCCTCTGAAATGGGCTCCTGGTACCACAGCCGACAACCCTACTAGTCTGGTGGGCCCTGAGTGCTGGGCTTCCAGATAGCACAGCCATTTCCAGCTGGTCTCTATCAGCGTAACTTCCAAAAGATTTAGACCTGGAGAAACAGGTCCAGTTCCTCTCACTAATGCACAACCTGTCTTAAACATCAATATTTCAATGTTTAGTCACTAAGTATGGCCAGAGAAAATGGCTCTTTTTCGCTAAAGGCTTGCATGCATCCACATATACACAGACACAGAAAATCATAGAGTATTTAAATCAGGAGGGACCTTCAGGAATCATCTAGTCCAGTCCCCTGCTCCAAGCAGGTCTGATCAGATCTAATCAAGTGAATCTTAAAAGCCTCTTAAGGGCAGAGATCTCACAGCCTCTCTGGGCAACATGTTCCAGTGTTTGGTAGCCTTCAGGGTGGTCTTCTAAAGCAAGTCAGCAAGTCAGGCTCCTCACTGTAGCCTGATAAAAACCTCCTCCCTGAACAATTCAAGCTTTTTGTTGAGATGACCACCAGCTCACCAGTCACTGTGCATGAGTGCCAGTACTGTAGCAGTACAAAGAACACATGCCCTGGCCATGTACTCACACCTTCTGCCAACACCTTTTGGCATGAGGATGCACAACCCAATTACACGGCGATACCAGTGATTGTAGGCTGGCCAGAGATCTGATAATCAAAATTCCTCTGGCAAATCTGAACCTACGGCCATTTTAAAGCCCCCATGAGACACAAAGTCACAAGTACCTTTTCTTCCCTCCTGATGTTTTCCCACACTCTGTTACACACCATGCACTCAAATGTGTCAATGTAATTGTCCTGGGTGATATCTTGCACTCCCCATTTGCGCTCCTTCATCGCTGTAAGCAGCCTTGGATTGGAAATGTCGCCTTTCAGTTTCCATTCCAGGAAGGCCTCATATTCTTGATCGTTTTTGTCTAGTGTTTTGATATAGTGGGCCAGCTCCCTAGGGTGTGAAAAACTAGACACCAAGATTGCGCTCTTGTTGCTGGGAAGCCAGTCTACAATGCTGGGAGACCCAAAGTACACTGGTACCACTCCCAGCTTCAGTGGCCGCCAGAGCTTTTCAGTGATGTAATCTTCACAGATAGCATTTTCAAATGCAAGAATGAACTTGTATTGTGCCAGTATTTTAAAGAAGTTCCCGTCATCCATGGCAGCTGGATTTCTGAGATGCTGGGGAAGGTCTCTGTTGTGCAGACATTCCCCATAAGAGTCGACTTCGATGTGGCACATCAGCTCACGCACGTAGCTGTCCCGGTCAGAAGGAGGGTTGCAGTCAGACTGCACGTACACGAGTGGTGCAAGCTGCTTCCTCAGGCTGTTCTTCATTTGCAGTGGGATCATGTGCCTCAAGGACTTGAGGACCTCCACACCCTCAAGGTACTGAGTGGTCAGCGGTAGGTGAGAATGACGGCTGAAGGTCGCGGTGTGGTTGAATAAGGTGATAGCTGGTTCGTGGAAGAGTTTGTAGTTGTTTTTTGGTGACTCTTCATGGAAAAGGGCCCAGTCATGATGGTCTTTTCGAGGGAGTGGTAGGCTGTCTATACTGAAGTCAGTGCCTAGACAAAAGCACATAGTGTTTAGTCTGGCCTTCCCCTATCATGTCACCCAAGTGCAATATACAGAAATTCGATTTTAATTTAATATCAGCCCTACAGCAGTGCATTTATGACATTATAAGGCTGCGCAACAAAGAGAGTAATTCATGCAAAGACAAAGGAATGTGATGACAGATAGAAGCAAATTTGGCAGCAGAAGAATCTAGAGACGGAGGATCAGTAGTTAACATTAAAAATGGTTTACATTCAGGTCATGTTAGTTTAAAGGCCTCTCATTTCAAAGCCTCCCTATTTTGTATTTTACTGCACTGAAGGGAGACTAATAAGATGCTTAATAATCCCCTGGCTATGTAAATAAGGGAACAGATGGCATTTCCTCTGTCTATAATGAGAGGGAAATGGTCACTGCAGGGATGAATTTGATTCTAGTACCAAAACAACAAAAAAAGCTGCTAAAATATTGGATGCAGTTAAGGAGAAAAATCGTAAGAATGACTTGAAGTCTTGGAAAGACATTTTATATAGAAACTTTGGAAGCCAATCTATTTAGTTTATCAAAGTGAAAATTTAGAGATGATGTATCACAGCTGCCTACCAGATACAAACAGCCTGTGGCAAAAGATGGCTCCTCAATCTAGTGGCAAAAGTAGAGAAAGAACCATGTCTAAATGCTGAAAGCAGACCACTGCAGCTGCTTGCACTTTTCTGGAAGGAGAGTGAGCCCCCCACACAATTTAGGAAAACCGTGGAGAAAACTAGAAACCTTATATCAAAGGCTGGTCTGTGCAAACCTGAATTCAAAATACCAAGTCATGAATCAGAACCTTTCTCCCCCTTCAGTAGTGCTGTACTATAATCAGATGTCTAGCCTTTTTTCAGATTAAATGTAAAGCTGACGAATCTCTGCCAAGACACTTCCTCATTCTCTTAGAACTATATTTGGTTTTGACTTGAGTACCAGCACTGAACATATGAAACTTTTAACCTGTTCTGTCAAGCATGTGAGGTTCGTAAACAAACAAAAACAAATAAATAAAAGGAACAACTGGTTTTGAAAACAACACAAACCCCTTTTCTTTGGACAAGTTATTCTACCATCTCCACCTTACTCAAGACCTTTCATTCTATGTTCTACCCTTGATCTCAAACCACAGAGGGGAGGGAGGGGGGAAGGGGAAAAGAGAAAGTTAGTAAAAGTAACAAAGAGCTTTCACCTAAAAACTAATATATAAAATTAAAAAAAAAAATGCCCAATGATCTTTGTAGCTGCATAAGCCTGCCAAGATGACTCCAAGGGTGACCTTGTAAAACCAATAGAAGATTTCACTACAGCAGTGAAGATGGATGATATCTGCCAGTTGTATAAAAACCTCCTATAAAGAATGATCCTTCAAAGAGCATCAGGTATATTGTTTGTTTGCTTGTTAGTTTTTTAAGACCACTAAGAATCTGACATTCTGTTTTCCTCTGAAGTGTAGTCCCAAGCCCCAAACACTAAGAGGATGAGGTGCTGTGCCACTCACTGAAAACAAACAAACAAACAAAAAAAAAGCTGTTTGCTTTCTTTGTTTTTGTTGTGTGGTAGCGATGAAATAAGGTGAAGAAAAATGAGAATGAATCAAATTCTTACAGAGTAGCTTATGCAGTCTATCTGGTTTTGAAAACATCTTGTTTTAAGAGACGTCCAGAAGAGAAGCTGCAGTGTACATAGACAATAACGAAAGGCTGTGGACTGAAACCATAGCTGTTCAGCTTTGCCTCTTGCAAGAGTTACCTCAAAGAGGTAGCACAGCAGGGGAGAGGGAAGGTAAACGCAGAAAAGAATGACACAAGAAAAGGGGTGAGAGAGGGATTGAAGCATAATGTGTAAAACTTATTAAACAAAGAGAGAATTAGGCACAGAGAAAATTAAAGAAAACAGCACAATAGATAAAAGCACACCAAATTGGCTGATTCTAATATAACACTTAATCAATCTCCATCCAGAAAATAGACAAAAAGATTTTGAGCATTGAAGGGAAAATACCACCAGCATGTTGCCCACCCTGTGAGCTGAAGGAAATTAATGAGCTTATAAAGGGATAAGGAAGGCACAGCAAGACTGCAATTACAAGCAATTTCAACTTGCAAACTACTAATTAGAAAATCTCAGATGTGTGGCAAAGTGCAGGAACAAATGACAGATGCTCTTGGGAGAAGTTCTGTATCTTAGGAGACATCTTTCATTTGGGATTCATACTCTAAGGACTCAACTCTCTGGTGCAGAAAAGCTGAGCATCTCCCTCTACATCAGATCCAGCTCTTGCTGATGCAGTTTTTCTCAGAAGCAACAGCACCGGCAGCTCGTGCTACAAGCAAAACTCTGTGGAGTATGTGATGTTGAAAAGGTAGATTTTGGAGACTAATTTGGAGACTACTCCCAAGGTAGAGACAAAATTGAGCAAGTGGGTGCCATGGTTCACTTCCAGAGGGGAGATGAACTATGTCAACTCCTAACTATGTCCTTTGTCTCTGCAGACTTTAGCATTGTGAGATCATTTATTGTGGTTTAAAAACAAGTAACATTTTTGCATATGTTGACACTTGCCTTTATATGCAGTGCAAAGACAGCATCACTAGAAAAAGAAAAACTACTGGGAAGGTCTTTTGCCCAGTATAAATAACCTTTTGAAAATAAGTAATCATGTCCACAAACCTGCTAAAAATGAACAGTAGTAGTTCTTTTAATGCTGAAGCAGGCAAAGAGAATTGTTGCCAGAGACCAAAAGCACCAGACTTCACAACTTTCACGTGGTGCAAACCTAGCTTTCCTTGTGTTTAATTAGGTCAAGTTCTCATTCCCTCGCTGTTATTCCTTTGCCTTCATGCTTGACCACTGTATTAGCAACAGACAATGCTGACCTACTTGGCACTCTGAAAAGATTACTGATGAGAAGTTTTTAGTTTACTGTTAACAACCACATTAAAAGCCCTTATTTCCAGTTCACCTGTGTCTTGAACAAGTGAATGAAAATTCAGGACTCTGTTTTGTTTTGTTTTGTTTTCAGACAAAGGGGCTGAACCTACCAACCACAGAAATTTATTGTCTTTATTTTTCCAACTGAAGTTCTCTTTTCATCTTCAAAGCTATGGTGTGGGGGGAAGAAATTAACAAAATAAAGATGCCTCTTTTGTGTTTTGTTTTTACAGCACAAGTAGTGAGAAGTTTCTTAGGCAGCAGAGCCAGAGCAGCTCAGCATGTTGCACTAGCTGCTGTTCCTTGCGCAGAATCAATGCACTTCTTTCAGTGCTTTCCATTTACAGCCTGCTAGCAATCTCTTGGCACATGCAGCAGGGCAGTTGCACAGTTACCAGTGAGGGCATTATCTTAAGACAAAAGTCTTGCACAAGTGTGACAAAGGCCTTGCAGAACCTCTGCTGGGGGTGATAAGCCAAAAGACTGGGAAAAAAAAATATGTCCTGATCTCAGACTGTCTTTTCATGACTTGGCAGCTACAGGAAATTATCTTTTCTCCCATAAACAGGGAGCACATGTGACAGGAAAGCAGCATGAGGCAAGACAACAGTCATCCCACAGATGTGCATGGTCACTTCTCAGAGTCCTTTTGCAGAGGTCTCTGGGCCTGTGATGATAGATTCAGCATCAGGCAAAGTTTAACAAAGTGAGCTGTGTAAGCTTCCTGCTCCTGATTTCCACCTAGAATATTTAATCTCTAAAGGAAAAGAGCTGGACAGGAGGGAAAGTTTCTCCTTTAGAAAGAAACAGCTCCTTACCATAGAACAGAAAAGCTCTTGTCATCTGATTGTGCTGGTAGGTCTTGTTGATAGTAAAGAAGCAAACATCCTCTCCACATTGACCCAGTCTCCCTGTATCTCCAGTCAGGGGAGACCACCAGAGCAGGATGGGGTAATGGTTTGCATCAGGCTCTGTCCTGAAGTTGCTGTCAAGTTTGTTCTTAAACTGGAGATCACGTCTCTCCTCAGGCTTCAGTGGACCACTGTGTAAACTGGAGACTACTGCCGCCTTATTCTCTGAATCGCTCAGTTCAGTGATAACCTTCAGGGGAAAAAGCATACATATCACAGCACATCACTGCCATTAGCCAGGAATTTGCATGGTAAATTAGAGTTCAGACATCAAGCACTATGTAAGCCTCCATGAAGTTTCTGTCAATCAAGGAAGTGGATGCACTTCACTGATTGCAGCCATTGTCCAGGTGATTTATGTCAGAATAGGGAGTACTTCAACATGAATTGGTAAGGTGGAGGCAAAAAGAAATTTCTGTACTGAGATATGGCCACGTCAGACAAAATTTAAGATGACAAATTCTGCTTTCTCTCTGGAAAAAGCATAAAACAGAGGACAGCCCTCCAGTAGCAAGGTTTATTCTGGAAATGTGCTGTTAAAAAAAAAAAAAAGTCATAATGTCTTCATGTCTCTGTGTGGTCATCTGTGCCCACCCTGATTAATTTTTAAACCAATGACTGGATATATCAGTCAGACAGGTCTTAAAGAAAACCTAAATACAACTTGTTGGCCAGGAACAAGAGAAAAATCCCACCTGTATGCAGAGATGTAAAAGACCTGACTGTGCAAACCATCGTGTACAGATCAGAAACCCTGAGAGGAACCTTACAAGATTTCCAACCATAGGAGAACCTCTAACAGGGTCTGCCATCAGTCATGACACAGAAATCCTCAGAAAGTCAGGCTTCACTAGTTCAGGTGCCCGTGAAACCACCACCCTTTTCTACAGGCTGCACCTTTCATAAAAGTGTCCTGGGGCAGAGAAGTCTGCTGAGGGAGAGTTGGTGAAGAGACAGAAATGGTGCTGGTAGGTGGTGCTGTGGGATACACAGGAACCACCCTTGGCTTCTGTGGGGCGAAGACCTTCCTGCTGCCACGCAAACGGCTTTTTCTGTGTGCATCTCCACAGGCAGAGCCTAATGCCACCCTAAGAACAGCTGCAAGAGCAATGGGGAAACTCATACCCACCAGACAGCTTTGGCTCACAGCGTTTCCACTTTTTGGATGGCTCTGAAGGAGGATATTGGAAAGCAGGAGAGCGTTGTTTACATTAAGTTGGTTGAAAACATTTATCTTCCCTGATAGCATTACCGCACACATTCATTTCACTGTTTGCTATGTCATTCACTCTTACTGTCTAGTAAAATACACTGATTGTAAGTAAACTAAATAGGCTCTGTGCAACACAGGACACTGGGACAGCACACACAGGAGGCTGTGCAAAGTGCAGCTGCACAGAAAAATACAGAAAACACTCCCACATTGGCAAGTGGACAAGATACTAGCTGCAGACAAGGATTATTTGTCTAGCAGTGTGGTAAGATGCAAATGCAGCAATATAACTCTGATAAGTCTATAGCTACTTCGTGTCCAGGTTTCTCCAGGAACATACTCTTTTTCTGCTTCCAAAATTTGCCCTAGCAGAATTCAAGGAATCTGTGTACTTGTTCAGAATTTCTAGCAGCTTTCTCTGAACTCCTGGGACTTGATACATCCCATCTATACTCGCAGCTCACATGCTGCAGCAGTCCCAGCAGCCGGGCACCGAGTGTCACTGTGCAATGAACTTGTCAGATGAAAATCCCAAATCCAAATCTGCTTAGCTGTGGAAGTGCAGTGCAGTCACAAAACCTGCCAGTAAAGCTCCTGAAGATTTGCTAGCATTGCTCCCACACTAGGGCAGCCATATCAAACTTTGGATGCCCAGCTTAGGGGCACAGAACCAAAAGTGGCAACACCTGCCCCCACAAAGTCATTCCCATTCAGAGCAAGCAGCTGGCCTGGGAGAGCTTCAGAAATCTATATGCTGGGTCCACTGGCAGTTACCTGAGGTACCAGTCTGAACAAGTGCCTCAGTTCAGAGCACAACTGGTATGGAGACATCCCTGGGGCAGATCATGCACTTCTCATGTCTCAAGGTTCTGCAAGTCCCACAGCTGCCAGCCAAGGCTGATTCAATCTATGTAAAAGTTGTTTTCTTCTGGGGTGGTCTGGTACACGACCTGTGAGGAGCTCCTCCAGCAGCTGAGGAGCTGTGCAAGAAAGTCATCCTCTGTGTAATGTCACTTATGGAGCTGCTACCACTACCCTAACAGAGTTGACAGACTTTCTTCAAATATTCCTCTCACAGCAATCTTGTACCAAAAACATCTTTTGCCTTTTATGATCTCTCTCAATTTGCCAAATTTTGTGTCACATGCTGAGTACAACAACACGCATACCCCCTGCCCTTTTTCCCCAGTACCTGGAATGTCACCATGAGGAAAAAGGCGGCTGCAAAGCAGAAACAAGATGCCCACAGTTTCTTCCTCCTCGTCCTGATCATGCTGCACTGTTAGGCCCGCGGGGCACCCATGGACAGATAGAGCTAGGCATGAGGCAGGCCAGCTTGTTGAAAGTCTTCAGCCCTTGCCACAGTGCTGTCCCACTCCATCCTTACTCTTCTTCACGGTGACTGCTGCCAAAAAAAAAAAAAAAAAAAAAAAAAGGGTAAAACATCAACAAAGAGTGCTCCTTGAGATTGGTGATTAACTTGATGTCTACCTGTAGCTTTCTGCAGGTGCCAGAACAATGTTTTGAGACAGGCTAACCCTTAGCTAAACCAGAAAGCAGTCTACACAAAATAGCGCTCACACACACACTGCCTTCTCCCTCTGCTCAGCCTGGACTTGGGCTTCCCTTCTCTGGCAATCTATATCCATGCTGGTCTCCCTCTCAAACAACCTCGAATGACTCTTCCCCTTCCCTGACACGCTTTTTTTTAGTTTTCCCAGACCATTTTGCTGCATGATGGATGTTACTGAGTGAAAATCCCAGCACCTGACAACGAGAATAGGCATAAATTCCAGTTTCAGATTAAAAAAAAAAAAAAAAAAAAAAAAAGAGGAAGAATAAGATGAGAGAAAAACACAACTTTATCTCTCAAGGCATAGGATTATAGTTTGAAAATGTGGGTATTCTGAAACTGAAGAAAGAGGAAAAACATACCTTTATTTTTTTTTAAGAAATTGCTATTTTAAAACTCATCTCTTTCAGAGATGTGCTGCTTAGAATTTAGTGTGGTTTTCTACAAAAAGGCATACGTGATTGCTTTCCCTCCACGTGTGTGTGCCTATCAGCTACCTCCCGCATCCCAGTCATGGATGGGTCCCACAGTTACTGCCTGCCCCCTCCCTCTGTGGAGGTAGCAGATAGAGTCCAAAGGCTGGTCCTGCTTCCACTGCAACATGAGTAAATCCCTTTGCATCAGCCACCTGAGGAGCCTCTTCAGCAAAGCCTCACATGAAACAGCGCTGCTGAGTTCTGCTCTGCGTGGGACAGCTGCTTCTGAAGGCTTTGTCTGGGTACTACAGCCTGATGCTGACAGCTCGGTGCCTTTGAAACCAAGTTTCAAAGTCTTCTATCCACTGTACCTTCCTGCATTACAGCCAAAGTAGGGCATCAGGAGGGGAAGGGGTTGAACTCTGATTGCAAGCGTATTATTGAAAATACTCTGCCACTCGGGGGGGGCAGAACAGTGCATTTAACAGCGTACATCTCACCCTATGCATGGAAAAGGAAGGTTCTGATAGCACACTGAATGCCCCCCTCACACCCTGCCTGGGTAAAAATGCAGGAATCCTCCTGGGTTTCGGGGTTTCGGTATTCTTCCAGAGGGGGAACTGCACAGCACGGGTGTGCCCGGGGTCAGGCAGGGGGGTCACAGCTTCTCTCTTTCACCTGCAGTGCCCAAACCCGGTGCAGGGGGCTGGTGGTGGCCCACGCCAGGCTCCGTCCTGCCCCAGCCTGGCCAGCAGAGCAGACCTCGCAGCGCCTTCCCACCTCGCTCCTGCCGAGCAGAGGGACCTAAGTAAGGACCTGGGGAGAGAGCAGGACAGCTCACCACATCCCGCTGTGCCGTGCAGCGGAGCAGCCCCCCGCACACCCTCCCAAACTTCCCACCGGCTGCCCCCGCCGCCTCTGCTCCCAGCCCTGCCTCGCTGCCTTCCCCCCCGCACCCAGCCGCTTTCCCTGCCCGGCTCTCGGCCCGTCCTGTACCCGTCCCGGGGGGCTGCAGCCCCGTGTCCCCCCCTATCCCCCCCCAGCTCCCTCGGGCTCCAGCATCCTCCGGCCCGGCGGGCTGCTTCCCTACTTACCCGCAAAAATCCATCCCGCCCGATGTGCCACCGGCCCCGTGCTCTTGGGTCTGTTTTGTTGTTGTTGTTGGATGATTATTTTGTGTGTGCTTGGTGTTTTTTTGTTTGTTTGTTTGTTTGTTTTGCTATTTTTCACTTTCAGTTCGAGCATCCACTTGGGGAGGGGAGCGGGAGGCGGGCGCTGCGCGGGGCCCCGCGGAGGGGCGGCGCGGATCCGCGCCTTCCCCCTTCCTCCTTCCTTCCTCCTCTTCCTCCAAAGCTGCCCCGGCTCCCTGTGGCCACCCGGGGGGCTCGGGGAGGGCCTGGGGGGGTCGGCTCCCCCCGGGGTCCCGAGGGCTCTGCAGAGGAAACGCGGCGGGCCGATGGCACCGGGCGCGCTGCGTCTCCCGGCTGCTCCTCCCGCCGAAATAAAAATAAAATAAAATGATAAAAATAATTAAAAAGTCTGTTCCCGACACTGATTTCTCTAACTGTTAGCCTAGCTGTGCTTCTTGCTGTTTTTTTGGTTTTATTTTTTTTTGCTTGTTTTGATTTGTTTCGTCGTTACAACAGTGCCATTATTTTATCCGGTGCTCTCTTCAAGAGGGCTTAGCTCCACTGCGCCAAGCCAGAGGGTTGTCAGAAAAAAAAAAAAAAAAAAAAAATGCGTCATGGAAGTTGGGAAGCACTCAAGTGCCTGCTGGCCGGCCCCGTCTCACAGAGAGGGAACATATCCCTCATCCCTCAGGCTCAGAGCTGAGGCAGGCACCCCGAGCACAAGAAGGGCTACGGCTGCGACGTGCTGCCAGACTTGCAGGGCATCCCTGCCAGGCTGCGAGTAGTGATCCAGATCAGCTCGGGGTTTCCAGAAGTTGAGGCCCTCTTTGTGCAGTTTCTGGCATTTGCTGTATGTAGGGAAAGATATTTCCCTTAAAATGTTGGTCGTGCTGGCTCAGGGCAGAGATTACGTTTATCCGTTTGATATGTACACATAACCATACATGTCCACATTTATAACATGGATCTACATGGTAACACATTTGTTTTAATGCCAAGGTGTCTGATACCTGCACGTATTTGTCCATAAGTATTTGTGAACAAGATGGATCTTTAAGGACACTTCCAACCCAAACCATTCTACTTACACACTACTCATACACAAACAGGCCAAAACACCATTATTTGACGCTTCAAACATTAAGGGAAAACAAATGCAAAACAACTCTTCCTCCATCTCCTCTCCCACAAGAGTAAAAGTGCCCAGCCCAGGAACAGGGGCTGAGGAGGGGGCACAGCCTGGGTGTGAAGGGCAGCAGAGGTGCAGGAGGAGCACCAGGGGAGCAGAGGGTGGAAGCATCCCAGAGGTGGCAGAGGGAAAGCCTGATGTGCCTCTGCTGACATGTCTGAGTGACATAGGTTATCCAAATGTTAAACACACAACTCATCTCCTTATTCCACTGTGGGTCAGGCCTGTAGACTTCCTGAAAGGCTCACAGAGCACCCAGCAGAAAACACACAACCCAAACAACAGTGCAAGTGATCTTTGCCATGCTGTCTTTGTCCCCTTTCCTCTCCCACCCTTTCGCTATATCTGTGGCTGACTGCAGCCTGCTGCAGCAGGGCCCACCTCTTGCTGCTCTCACTGCTCCACAGAGCTCTGATCCCCCTGAGCTACTAGGCTCCTCTTAAGGCTAAAAAAAAAAAAAAAAAAAAAAAAAAAAGTGTACTGTGGTGCTAGGACATAACAGATTCATTTATCCCTCGCTCCTCATTCAGAGTTTCATCACACCTCTTTTGTTTCTGCCCCAAAATCCTAGCTGCTGGGGTAACATTTGTAAGTAGAAGCTTCAGGTGGGGCTTAAGTAGGCTTTGCCAAGCATGGCTACAGATATTAGAACTGCAGCACAGATCTGCTCCACTGACTCTGGGCCGGGAGGCATGTAGCAAGAAACTCCAACTATTATTTTGTAAAGCGGATCCATGCTAAGGCAGACTCTTGCTTTTGGAGGCCTGACTAATGGTTGCAGGGTGCCATGAGGCGGACAGGACTGAAGCTAGCATGCCACAAGCAGCCCATAAATCAAATGGAGCAGACGGAGATAGATAGAAGCCTGGTACACTTAATGGAAGGATTTGCTTTGATCCCATTAGGTTTTGGTTTTGTCCCTCGTTTTAAAATTTAGTTATACTCAAGGCTTTCAAGCTCCCCCAGTCTGCAGACTCCTAAATTGCTCTCACGAGGGCAGAATTTCTTTGTAATGCATTTTAGCCTCCTGGCAACAGGCTTGCTGTTCCCAGTTACCACCCACCCAGTCCTCAGACACTGTCCATAGACCCCAACAATTCACAGATTCAAACTGAAAATAGAGAAGCTAGTCCTGAGGGCGGTGGGATGGCTGTCAGACGCTGTCGACCCCATGCTATCAGCAAGATATTCTTGGACCAGCTCCATCCAGCGGCTGGTATCAGAAAAATCCAATTTCGTTTCTTGTCCTGATATGCCACTCTGAGGAAAGAAGCGCCTATTGCAGGATCTGGCCTGTTACCAACATTAACGAGCTGGGCCAGCACAAGCGAAGGCATGGGTGTTGGGGCAGGTCATCATGGAGGAAGCACGACAAAAAAAAAAAAAAAAAAAAAAAAAAAAAACAACAAATTGTTGCTCCAACAAGCAGAGCTAATAAACCAGACTTCCTAAAGATCTGTATCTTCAGTGTTTTCTGCCCATGGAGAGTCACTGCTATCTGATGAAATCACCAGGCAGCCTGTCCCTCCACAGGTCAGCATGTCTTTCCCTTCTGCACGCTAACAAGGAAATCTGCTGCCTTTGATGTTTCTCTCTTTCATTCAGACATATATTCGCAAGTTTTTAGAGGAGAAACATAGGTCAAGCTGAATGGTCTTATTAGACCACAAAGACTAACAAATCTCCAATTCTCATTCATAGCAGCAGTTTTCAATGGCACATTTAGGCTGAACGCTGCACTTCAAGTTTTAAACTTTAGCAAACGTGGGAAAAGGGCAATTTACTTACAGTACCGTGTAAAAAAACAGTAATATGATGAATGAGTTCCTGCTCTCCTCAGTAAGCAAATAAAACTTTTGTGCCTAAGGCTGTCTTTTAAAAAGGACTAGCAATGATAGAGCCTGGTTATCCTGTAAGTCTCATAACTCTTTAATTAGTCTGATTACATAACAGGCATACTACTTTGTAGTTTTTCTGCCCTTTGTTTACACTGGCAATCTGGGATTTTCTTCATTTCAACCATTTTTATCATCTTGTGATCTTCCACCACGAAATAGGTCACCCAGCAACTTTGCTGCAGTGTGATCACTCTTGTAGCATTTTCTCTGATTAGTTTATATTTTCAATATTCCTTATTTCTTTTTAGAAAAAGTAGTCTTGGCTCTTTTTTTTTTTTTTTTTTTTAATAATAATGTTCTGCATTGTATAGCTTCTTTTCTTTCACCTAGGTACTGCTGGATATATTCTCTGTTTCTGTGTATGTATTTCTCCATTCCTGTTCTGTTTGATTCATATCTCTGTAATCTGAAGCAACCTTTCAATAGATTGCTGTGTTTTGTTTTGTTTTGTTTTTATTTTTTCCCTCCACTGTGTTATTATTGCATTCTACGTTACTGTAGTACTCAGATGCACCAAACAAAATCTGCACTCCAGTCACTGAATTAACAGACCGGCAGAAACAGATCATGTCCCCTTTCATGTATCATTAAAATAGGTAAGGCAGGAAAAAGGCAGAGAGGAAAGGAAAGCAAAGCAAAGAGGTCAAGTGACTTCCTAAAGGAGACAAAGCTGCTCAGCGCCACAAAAAGAACCTGAGGGCCCAATCCTTCATTGTCCTGGATCTTGTGTTTTGATTTCCAGCTCTGTCTTTATATTCCTTTCTTGTTGCTCTGACACCATTATTCTTTCTGTAAAATTTTTGTAAAAGAAGGGACACACCTACAGCTCTTTTTAACTTGGGCACCTCAGACTTGGAGACTATAACCCTTTTTGCCACAAGTTGAATCATTTCCTACCATCCTGTTAACACCGCTGAGGTGCAGATATGCACAGCCCTTGCTACATTTGTGCTCAGCTGGTTTTTAACCCTCCCCTCTTTGAAGCATCTGAGCATGGCACTGATTGTAAACCTGTAACACTGGGTCTGCTGCTTTTCCTAAGGACTATCTCCCCCCAGCTGCTTTGTCCCACTGACCAACTTCACTTCAGAGGATCTCCTGACTTCCACAGTTTCATTCACTGGTTATAACTGGCTGTTTCAAGGCCTCCTTCCAACACCACCTTTTACACAGACCAGATTTCTCAACCTTGAACTGTCACAAGGCCACCTCAAAAATGATTCCCTTTTGTGAGTTTCCATGGTGGGGGGAGCATTGCTGCTAGAGGTGCATCTAAATGCCTTAGCATCAGCGATGCTATGAGAGAGGGTGTTAGGAGAATCTTATCAAGTAGAGACAGAGTGCTGACGGCATTAAACTAGGATCCTACTTAGTGTCTTTGCTAACTACGGTGCAAAAAGCCTTGGGCCCCTTACCAAGGTCAGTCTCCTAATAAGAGTGTGAGTCTGTCTTGTGAAACTGGTAGATACTGGTCCTGCAGATGGACAAGAGCCAAGGAGCAACTGAGTCTGCACAAAGACAAGATGTCAACTAGCGGTGACAAGGAGGAGTCATCAATCTTCATCCCCATGACCCCTGACGACCACCACCAGAATACACTGCGCAAGTGCAGATGGGAGGAGTTTATGGAGATGATTCCTTGGAACTAATTTTAATACGAAGCAGGGACAGGTTATGAACATGTATAGGCATATTGTGAAACTTCATGCATATGTAACTCTTTACTGCATATAACAAAGGCAAGTTGACACATCAGGTGTGCACAGCTTTGGTGGGATTAACCCCCTGTGCCGCCAAGCACTGAATAAACACACCTACTGTACAATCTTACTGATTGTGGAGTCTGTTTTCTGCAAGTCAGCTAGGGCCCTGCTACCTGCAGCTCTGTAACTTTTCACACCAGCTGCTGTAGCTGTGTTTTCCAGAGCCCCTGTGGCAGTTTTCCCGTGTGCTCCTGTGGGGTTATTCTGGACAAGTTGGTCTCACGCCTTGCACCTGCAAACCCCAATCATAAAATCGCAGAATCACGGAATTGTTAGGGTTGGAAGAGACCTCCAAGATCACCTGGTCCAACCACCCCCCTGCCACCCATATCACCCACTGAACCCTGTCCCTAAGCACCACGTCCAGCCAGTCCTTGGACACCCCCAGGGACGGTGACTCCACCACCTCCCTGTGCAACCCGTCCCAGTGCCTGGCTGCTCTTTCTGAGCAGAAATGGCTCCTCATTGCCAACCTGAACCTCCCCTGGCGCAACTTGAGGCCATTCCCTCTGGTCCTATCACTGGTTATGTGTGAGGGCAGGACCCCATAAGAACAAGAACCACTACTGACGTGCAAAGTGCCTCCTTTTCCTTCACTTCTTGTTTTTCCACATTTTTATTTATACCAGCCACAACACCGCACGCTGAGCAGCACAGCAGCCAACAGCACAGCCGCTCCCTGACGCCCCCCCACCCCCCGCCATGCCCCTGAGGCGATGCGCGGGGCGGCACGGCGCCATGCCCCCCCCCACACACACCACCACAGCCACACGGCGCATGCGCGCCCTCCCCCCGCGGCGCCAGGAGGCGCTGTGCCGTCGGCGGCGCCATGGCGGCCGAGGGGACGGCGGCGGCCGCGCTGCAGGCCGAGGGGGAGCCCGGCGCTGAGGGCTTCGGCGGCTTCGGGCAGCTGCTGGAGGACGAGGAGGGCGAGGACAGCGGCTACGTGCTCTATAGGTGCTGTAGGGACGGGATGAGGTGGGGTGGGGTGGGATAGGACGGGGTGAGGTGCCCCCTGTCCGCCCCGTGACGGGCGCCTCACCTGTGGGGGGATGAGGAGGATGAGGAGGATGAGGAGGATGGGGGGGGGGGGAGGAAGGCGAGGCCCGGGGGGAGGTGGGTGCAGTTATCACTGACCCCCCAGGTAAGTGAATTAAGCGCAGACCCCCAGGAGCGCCCAGCCCAGCCCTGAGGTGACGCTGAGAGCCCTGCACTAAGCCGAGCTCCTCCTCGAAATGCGTTTGCAGGGACAGGAAGGAGTGGGCAGACATCGAGCCGGTCCCGCAGGACGACGGGCCGAACCCTGTGGTCCAGATCATCTACAGCGAGAAGTGTGAGTTGTGAATCTATACACGTATATCCGGGGGAAATACAACGCGATTCAGTTTTTGGCTGTCCTTACCCACTGCTAAAGCAGCGCTAGTGCCGGATAACACATCACATTTCCGTGTTTTGGGTGATATATTTGCCAGAGCGCCTGTCCTGGTAAAAAGAAAGTGATTTGTATCTCGTGTCTTACGGCAGCTGCACGTGGTCTTTGCACCGGGCATCTCTGAAGCTGAGTATTTACGTCAAGTGTTGATAGGCAAGGTTGTACCTTAAAATCATGCAGCCCGAGGACTGTAGCAGACAGTATAGTTCACCCGGTAAGGCATTGCTAGCCCACGTGTTGAAGAGACATGTATGAAATTACTGCATCTGGGGGGATAGTGTGATTAAGCAGCATAAAGCAGATTGTTTGGGATATTTTTCAGATAGTGTGTTTTGAGTACACCAGTGTCGTTAGAGGCTTCAATGAACAGGCATATTGTATCAGTATGTAGCTATCATTTTAAGGAGTTGTACTTAAAGTTACTTCCTACTTCACATACTTCATGGGGGTCATTAACGTTACCCCTTAGTCAGGCCGTTTTCTCACAGCGCTGGGTAAGATGCTGTTCTCTGTCTAGTTCGAGATGTCTATGATTACTTCCGGGCTGTTCTGCAGCGGGATGAGAGAAGTGAAAGAGCTTTCAAGCTAACAGCAGATGCCATTGAGTTAAATGCTGCAAACTACACAGTGTGGTAAGTGATCGCTAAGATTATTACCCAAAATTATTTCTGTTGTCAGTTGATTGCCAACCTCTTACATCTCTGACAATATCGTTGGTATAATTGGGGCACAGCTAGCTGAGTTTATGCGGGGGAATACTGTAGACTCCCATTGAGCTTCTAAAGAAAGCCCATGTTCACTATTTTCCATGTCTAGTATTGATTCACTGCTTTTCATTCATTGTGTTTTGAGGATGTTATCAAGCAAAGTCAGGATTAGCTATAACAAGAATTTCAGCAGGTAAATGATTTAATTTTAAACAACGATGTAACCTTGGCAAAAGGGTGCATATTCCTTCGAGTAACTTCAAGAAGAGGCATCAAAGTATGGTAGTTACTGCTTCAGTCCTAGATAGCTGTATAATACTAAATAGTGCATTTTAAAAAATCTCTCTGGTTAATACCTATATGATAAATAAGCAGTGAATTTCTAATACTCAGAGCAGGACTCTTTAACTCACAAATGCCAGCAAATACCCCTGTTATGCCCACTATCTTGCATAGAATCAGAAAGCCTACATTATTTCAAGCACAAAGGCATGGATTCTGCGATGATGAAATTAGTGTGGGTAGACAGAGGTTGACGTGAAACCTAGGATTTCTGTGATTTTAGATAACATTGTTATAACCAGTCATAATCAAGCTGTCCAGCTTTTCAGTAATTGAATGACTTTTAATAGGACTGGATATGTGACTTAGCTCTTTGCACTTCTTTTAGACTCAGTATCTATATGAAGAACTGCAAAGAAAGGCTCTTTTACGAATTCTAGGAAATTCTAGGAATTCTGGGAAAGTCTGCTGAAGTGTCTGAATGCTTGATTTTTGTACAGGCACTTCCGGAGGGTCCTCCTGCAGTCCTTAGGAAAGGATCTTTATGAGGAGCTTAAGTACATTACAGCTATTATTGAAGACCAACCAAAGAACTATCAAGTCTGGTAAACCACATTTTCTTTTCAGTTCTTAAAGTTTCTACAGATCTTTTGTTGTTGTTGTTGTTTTAATTCTCTAGAATAAGTTGTGCTAATTGATACTAAAGGTTCGTAAGTTGTTTCCTGTGTGTAATACAGTGCCAGTAGCAGAGGAGTAAGATGGAGTTGCAACACTGTCACAGTCAAAGTCCTCTTTAACACTTTGTTCTGAACTCAGTTGTGATATGATAAAAATGTCTTGTTTTCTTTTAACTTAAAATTTTAAGCTGACAAAATAAGTGACAGAAAAATAATGACTGGTGAAAAGGAAAAAAAGAAACACATGAGAAATACAATTGAGGTTTTTTTTTCTTTTAGTGGCTCCTAGAGTTCACTTAGCTATCATAGGGTTTTTTCAAGTGAGGGGAAATAAAGAAAACAGCAGTGTTACAGGAGCACAGAATGGTTGAGGTTGGAAGGGTTCTCTGGGGGTAATCTGGTCCAAACTTACAGCACATTGCTTAGGGCCACGTCCAAAGAGGGAGACTTCATAACCTCCCTGGGCCTGCGTCAGTCACCCACACAGCACAGAAGTGCGTCCTGATTTTCGGATGAAACCTCTTGTGCTCCAGTTTGTGCCCATTGCCTCGTTCTGGTGCTGCGTACCACTGAAAGCAGACTGGCTCCATCCTCTTTCTGCCCTCCCTTCAGGTATTGCCAAGACCCCCCTGAGCTTCCCCTTCTCTAGACTGAAGAGCCCCATCTCTCAGTCTTTCGTCATAGGAGAGGAGAGGTGCTACAGTGCCTTGATCATCCTGGTGGCCCTCCACCGGCCTCTCTCTGGTATGTCCATGTCCCTCTTGTACAGGGGAGCCCACAGCTGGACACCACACTCCAAGTGTGGCCTCACCAGTGCTGAGGAGGAAGGCAGGATCACCTCCCACCACCTGCAGGCAATGCTTTGCCTAGTGCAGCCCAAGACACCATTAGCAATCTCTGCAGCTAGGACACATTGCTGGCTCCTCTTCAACTTGGTTTCCACTGGCACCCCCAGGGCCTTTCTGCAGAGCTGCTTCCCAGCTGTGCAGCCCCAGTGTGTCCTGGAGCCTGGGGGTGTTCCCCCCCAAGTACAGGACTTTACACTTGCCCTTGCTGAACTTTGTGGAGTTCCTGGCATCCCACCTCTCCAGCCCGTCAAGGTCTGGAGGGCTGCAAAGCCCTCTGGTGAGTCAGCCACTGCCCTTGTTCTGCGTCATCTGCAACCTTGCTGTGGGTACACTTCCATCATCCAGATCATTCCTGGAGATGTTAAACAGGGCTGGACCCAGCCGTGACCCCCTGAGGTTTTCCACTCATCACTGGCCTTCAACCTTGTACCACCGCTCACTGACACCCTCTGGCTCCAGTCATTCAGGCAGTTTTCAGTCCACCCCACTGTTTGCTCATCCAGTCCATACTTCAGCAGCTTGTCTTTGACAATCTTACAAGCAGGATGGTACCTCTGTCCTCTGTAGGTTTTGTTTGTGTGTTTGAGGTTGGTCAGGAGTTCCTTGCTTATTTGTCCATGCAGGCCTCCTGGCGTTTTTGCCCTACTTCTCCTTTGTTGGGATGCATCATTCCTGAGGTTGGAGGAGGTGATCCTTCAATACTCACCAGGTTTCTTATGCCCCTCTTCCCTCCAGGGCCTTGTCCCTTGGCACTCTGCTAAGTAGATTCGTGAAAAGGCCAAAGTCTGCTCTCCTGAAGTCCATGTTCGCAATCTTGCTGCGCATTCTCCTTGCTGCCCTCGGGATCTTGAATTCCACCGTTTCCTGCTCACTGCAGCCAAGGCTGCATTTGACCTTTGCATTCCAAACAAGCCCTTCCTTGTTGATGAGAAAGAAGTCCATCGCAGCACCTCATCTCATAGGCTCCTCTACCACTTAGAGGTGGAAATTATCATCAAAGCATTCCAGGAACCTCCTCAACTGTTTATGTCCTGCTGTGGTTTCCTTCTGACAGCTACTGGGTTGGTCAAAGTGCCCCAGTGAGAACCAGGGCTTGTGAACATAAGGCTGCACCTATCCCTCTGTAGAGGGCCTCATCCTCTTGCTCTTTCTGGCCAGGTGGGTTGTAGCAGACCTCAACATCACCTAGCCCTGTCCTCCCTTTAATCCTAATCCATATACTCTATTGGTTCCTCTTCTGTCCCCAAAAAGAGTCCATGTACTCCCGCTGGTTGTTGACATAGAGAGTGACATCCCCTCCTAGTCTCCTTCCATTTCAACACTTAATTGTGGGAGCCATCTCATCATGTTGCTATTACTAGAAAAAATAAGTAGTATGAGAAAAATTAATTTTATTGAAGATACTGGCCATGAATGTTAAAGTGTGAACATGCTACTTCAGGTAATCACAACTTATCTAAAAGGAGGTGATTGGCCAATGTGTTTGTGTAGCTATAGTATTAATTGTTTAGACTTTGTGACAGCATAAGTTTGCATTGTATATTTCTCAGGGACAAGTGGAATGTTTTGGTGTATTTCTTTTACCTAGCCCTTCTTGATGTATTTAGTACAGGTGTTAAATGCTGCTTTAATGTAGACCACACATTCACACAAATTCTTGACTATCCTAAAAATAGTTTCCTATTCTTATCATCAGGCATCACAGACGAGTGCTGGTAGAGTGGCTGCAGGATCCATCCCAAGAGCTTGAGTTCATAGCTGACATTCTTAACCAGGATGCCAAAAATTACCATGCTTGGCAACACAGACAATGGGTTATTCAGGTATTGTATGCATTGAACTGCTTATTCTCTGAATAACCTGCTCACCTTGTGCAGTTTCACATCTTAAATGCACCCTGAATTGCATTCCGCACTTTGTTCCTTAAAGCTGAAGGAAAAAAACAATTGCATTTTAGTGGGTGGCAGAGTTCAGATATCAACCACCTTTTAGCAAGCAAGCTCAAAAATATCTGCTACCAGCTGCTTCCTTTTACTTGTGTGAATTCAATGATGAGCTAATACCATTGTGTGTAACTGAATAACATAGCAAGTTCTTTCTACACCCTTCCTTACTTTTCTTTGAATTTTGTGTTGATTTCTTTTGAAAAGTCCTTGTATCTAACATTCAGAAAGCTTAGTATGAAGTAGAATGTGTTTTTTAAAATAAAACCTTTTCATTGTGGTTTTCTCTCTTCCTTCCCTTTTTGTAGGAGTTCAAGTTATGGGAAAATGAACTGGAATATGTAGACCAGCTTCTGAGGGAGGATGTCAGAAACAACTCTGTTTGGAACCAAAGATACTTTGTAATTTTCAACACCACTGGCTATGATGATCCACCAATCCTAGACAGAGAAGTCCAGTTAGTAATACTGTTCATTCCCACATTAAGCATTCTCCATTATATGCAAGCAAATGAACACCTCTACAGGCCTCGACAGTTGTGGGCTTGGTTTTTTTTTTTTTTTGGTTTTAAAGTAGTATTTGGGCTCCCTCATAGATGGTAGATCAAGTGTTAGTGCACATATAGACGTGTTCAGTGCCACTGACTTACCAGCTGGCTGGCTGTCCTTAACCTTGACAAGCTACCCTGGCTTTAGGTACAAACTGGGCGACGAGAGGCTGGAGAGCAGCCCTGCAGAGAGGGTCTGGGGGTTGTGGCTGACAGCAGGCTGAATATGAGCCAGCAGTGTGCCCTGGCAGCCAGGAGGGCCAACCGTATCCTGGGGTGCATCAAGCACAGCATCGCTAGTCAGTCAAGAGAAGGGATTGTCCCGCTCTGCTCTGTGCTGGTGCGGCCTCACCTCAAGTACTGTGTGCAGTTCTGGGCACCACCGAACAAAAAGGATGTGAAACTATTGGAGAGTGTCCAGAGGAGGGCAATGAAGATGGTGAAGGGCCTAGAGGGGAAGACGTATGAGGAGCGGCTGAGGGCACTGGGCCTGTTCAGCCTGGAGAAGAGGAGGCTGAGGGGGAACCTCATCGCTGTCTACAACTTCCTCACAAGGGGGAGTGGAGAGGCAGGTGACCTATTCTCTGTAAACACCAGTGATGGGACCCACGGGAATGGTGTTAAGATGAGACAGGAGAAGTTTAGGCTGGACATCAGAAAGAGGTTCTGCACCCAGAGGGGTGCAGAACACCTGGCAGTACTGTGGAAAAGGCAGTAGGTAGAGGCTGTTTTGTGAAGACGAAACGTGGCTTTGCACCTGTATGGCCGGTGCCTATTCTTGCTTTGTTCTTAGTGGAGTTATCTAACTGCTGTTCTAACAGAACCTGCACCAGAAGGCTCTGATCTGAGTGCTCAGGCTGCCCCTTTCTATGGGGCTTGCTCAGAGGTAGCCTCTTAAAGGAAGTTGTGCAAATAGGTACAGAACCATACTATATCTAATGATATCAAAATAGTTCACAGTGGGCTTCTGTGACCCTAGCTCTTTTCTGACCCTTGCCATTTGAATTCAGACTTGATGAACATAGAGACACACGTTAGTCATTTAGCATACCAGGGGAGTATATGATGTTGTTTCTTAGCATTAACACTCATCATTTTAACACTCATATTTTGTTAATGTATAAACTGCAACAAACGGAAACACTTAAGAATTTAAAACAATTACAGTAATATCTGCCTCTTTGAGGCCTCTGGAGAACAAGTCTTACGAGGAGCGGCTGAGGGAGCTGGGCTTGTTCAGCCTGGAGAAAAGGAGGCTCAGGGGCGACCTTATCGCTCTCTACAGGTACCTTAAAGGAGGCTGTAGCGAGGTGGGGGTTGGTCTGTTCTCCCACGTGCCTGGTGACAGGACGAGGGGGAATGGGCCAGGGGAGTTTTAGGTTAGATGTTAGGAAGAACTTCTTTACCGAAAGGGTTGTGAGGCATTGGAACGGGCTGCCCAGGGAGGTGGTGGAGTCACCATCCCTGGAAGTCTTTAAAAGACGTTTAGATGTAGAGCTTAGGGATATGGTTTAGTGGGGACTGTTAGTGTTAGGTTAGAGGTTGGACTCGATGATCTTGAGGTCTCTTCCAACCTAGAAATTCTGTGATTCTGTAATGATATTGCAAGACATTTTTGATCTGTAAACTAGCTGAGGTGATCTGTGAAAAGATTCCGAAATACAAACTGGAGGGATATGCCTGGGAGTATCTGAGCACATTCAGGCAATTTCTAACAGAATTGTTAGTGTCTGCATTCATGAACTGTTTTCTTTTTCTCACAGATACACTCTTGAGATGATCACAGCAGTGCCACATAATGAGAGTGCTTGGAACTATTTAAAAGGGTGAGCATCCTTTGTAGTGGAAAGAGAGTTTCTATGAAAGGAAGGTGCCTTAAACTATGACTCCTCATGCCTTGTGCCTAGCTTTTCACTGGAAAAAGCTTGTTGCTATGCATTCTAGGGTTGTGTGCTTAAACTGACAGGCAAAACCTTCACAATGGTATGATACGTAATTTCTCCGTAACTTTCTGCTAAGTTTCTGGCCCTCTAGTTCATGTAGGAGGACTGCAAGGACTTCTGGAGAGTAGACCTGTAATTTTATTGGCTCCAGAGCATAGAGTAGAAAGTAACAAGCATGCTTTCAGTATACTTTCTGTTGAGTTGGGCCTAACTCTGCTAGCTTACTACAGCATTAAGCTATATTATTGCTGCATTATAATTACACTGCATACTTACTGCCTTGCTCGTATTTGTTCCTTTATTTCAAAATTGATCTCCAAATAAAGGAGTTATAACTAAACTGTAATTCTTCACAGCAGATATCCTAGCATTATGTTTGAAGTCTTTTGGCCTCTGTTCCAGGATTCTACAGGATCATGGTCTTTCTAAATATCCATATCTGCTCGATCAACTGTTGAGTTTACAGCCCAGCCACAGTTCGCCCTATCTGATTGCCTTTCTTGTGGACATCTATGAAGATATGCTTGAAAACCAGTGTGATAACAAGGAAGAAACACTAAACAAGGCATTAGAGGTACATTTGGAGAGCTTGGGTTTGCTTTCAGGGATGCTGTCTATTGCTCTCATTTTATATTCAGTCAAAATGGATTAGTTTTTGTAAATGGAACAGGTCACTTGTTAATCACAGCAGCACTATGAAGAGTTGGACACAAGAGTCTTGTTTATTTATCCATAAACAGTAACTCACCAGTTACTAAGCCACTGTAATTTTTCTTCACCAGGTAGTAAAGGAAGGTTTCTAATACCACCTGCTGAAGAAGATAAATGTTTGAATAAGAGAAGTTTCCAGCGGTAGTTTTGTAGCATAAACTCTTTCTTTTTAGTCTGTAGGTTAGGGAGTTTTGTTCTCATCCTGTCTGTATTTGATTGGATGCTCAAGCTCCCTTTGCACTTCTTAGTTATTTCTAAGACAAATGATGGAATTAGCTTAAAACAGCAGATGCTAGGAATGTCAGTAAGGAGTGTTGGGCACCATTCCTCACAGAGAATAAATGATTACTAGCAGCGTTGTTTATCTCCCTTGCTTCATATTTGGGAAATCCAGTGTCTTGCAGTGTAGTTTTATAAGAATACTTTTTTCACTTTCTTTGGGACAGATTGGAACTCAGTGTGATTAGAGCTGCAGTTCTTGCCTGGAGTCTCTGTGTTCTGACATCGTTCTCTCTTAACAATTTTCCATTGTTGTATTCCAAGACCAGAGTCTAAATATACATAGCTGTATCTCCGTCCCTTAATACTATTTCACTGAGTTTGGTTTCTTCATATATTCAGGCATTGAAGCTGCTATTTCTGCACTTTGGTTCACTAAGAAAGGCAATGTCATCTGCACAGTAAGGGAATTGACCAGAATGTTTGTGGGTAGTGTGCATACCATATGTGTTTTATACATCATGTCCTGTGAGTAGGGTTGAATTACACCCAGCTGTTCACCCAGTTGAGAATAAAACAAAAGTCAGGACATGTACCTGTATTGAGCACCAGCTCTAAGTTGTGGGAGGGGATCACTGCCTTGCATTGAGAACCCTTTCAGGACAGTCTGCTGAGAGCAAAAACAACAAAATATCACCTGTCCGTTCATCTAGAGTACTGGAGAATCAAAAGTGGATTCACTTTTGTTCCTCCACTTTTTTAAACCGAGTGGTTTATAACCTATTGTTTTGTCAAGGGACGCCGTATTACACTATAGGCTGAACAGTCTGGGGTAGATGCAAACCATAGGCAGAGGAAGCAGCAGCAACTGAAATAGGACTGGAGATTTTTGTGCACTGTCAGGCTGATTAACTGCTGTTTGGAGCTGGCATCAATTTGAAGTCCTTGTACATCTGGAAAAAAAAACCAACACTTGTGAATAAAACTGTATTGCTAAAAAGTATCTATAAAACTAGCTGACCCATCCTTTGACTGTATTTTGTAAAGATAATTAAACTTCTGGTATAACACTGCAATCTCTCAATTTTCTTTCTTAGCTCTGTGAAATTCTGGCTAAAGAAAAAGACACCATCCGAAAGGAGTACTGGAGATACATTGGAAGATCCCTTAAGAACAAGCACAGCGCCGACGCTGAATAGAGCACACTGACAGACAAGCAGCAGTAACTGAACGTGGAAGAAGCTGTGTTAAGCTCTCGACCTGCTGTAAAAGAGTACTAAGTAGAGGACATCAACTAGTGTAAAAGCCAGTGTAGTATTCCCCTGGCCAAAGAGGTTTTGCTGCAAAGAAGAAGTGCAGAGCGCAGTACAGGCTCTTGGGTCACCGCTGCTACTGGTGATAGATAGCTCTGGTGCTGCAGAGAAATATAATTAAGGCTTAATTATTTAAATGTACCAAATACAGGATTTATTTCATCATAGGACATATATAAAGCTGTATGTGCTATTTCATCATAGGAAATACATAAAGCTGTATGTGGTGCTTCATCATAGGAAATATATAAAGCTGTATGTGCTATTTATAAAGCACTAAACCAGTTTCTTACATGTAGGCTTATCCACTTGCTGTTCCTAACAGCCATATCAGGTGCTGCAGTAATGACTGCAAGTAACACTAGGCATGGATGGTATAAAGTAACCTGCTTCAGATTAGTGCAAGTAGGTGCTCTAGTTGCCTGTCGTGGGCGCAGCTGTGCAGCATTAGCAGCATGTGCTATTGCACGCAACTAACACCAACTGTCATTTTGAATAAAAACAGATAACTTAAAGTGTTCGTCTGAAATTTTTTGTGATTTTTTTTTTCATATTTGGATGTGCATTGTTCTTCTCAGGTGCTAGCAGAGATAAAAGCAGAATATCCCCTTTAGGTGCACTGGACACTATTGCGTCGATGTGTCTTTTGCACTGGTGTATTCATATCACAGTACTTCTAAATATCCTTGAATTCTTGTCTGCACGTCACAAAGAATGGTTTGGGGACCCAAAGATTTGCTTATTTTTTTCTTTAAATTCTGTTCGGACAAGTGAAAATCTGAAATTTTGTTGTTGGTTTTGTTGGTTTTTTTTGTTTGATTGTGGGTGGGTGCTTTGTTTTTTTTTTTTTTTGTCTTTCTGTTTTTTTTGTGTGTGTGTGTTCATGGTGGGTAGTTTTTGTCTTCATCCTTTGTAATCAGAGAAGTCTAAAGTCATGCATCAGAAGTGGTTGTAGCTAACTGATTATGCTATATATCTTTACGTGGCTGGAAAGGAGGGAACACTTATTGCAGACCTGCATTAAATGCCTTGACCTTGTTTCTGTAGGCTTTTCATGTCTTTTCCATGGAAATATTCAGCCAAAAAATATTTTTCCTTGCAGTTGTGAAAGATGCAAGATGGCTGAAATACAGAAGTGCAAAGGTGGTGCATACCTGTACAGAAGCTTGTTTTCAGTAAATGACTATTGTAAATTTTGTTCTTAGCATAGTGTGCTTGTCTGATAAGCAGTATTTTCTTGCAAATTATCATGCAAGGAACAAGTAATAGTATTTATTTCATAATATGAACAGTCTTTCTGATACTGTTAAAAGCTGCTGCCATAATTAAACAGTAGTGGAGATTATTTCAGGAGCTTGAAATATGTTGATTCTGTGTATTCTTCAGATTTAAAACTACTCACAGGAAATTGAGTTAGTACATACAATCCACGTACTACCTTTAATGTCTTGCCACTTTTCCAGAAGTAGAAAAAGCATTTTGTCATGACACATGAATGTTAAAAGTGAACATGAGCTTCAGACTTCTGGAGATTTATCTGCTGTATATGTATTTTTTTACCACAGTTGAAGTTCCAGCATAAAACAAAAAAATGTATGTTTCTACTCAGATAAATTGTTCCTAACAGAAACGACACTAAGTTTGTAATTCTACACAGACAGAAGTATGTTCAAGGACTTTAGGGCAAAGTAATGTATTTGCCATTGACAGTCAAGAAAGCTCACAGAGGTGCAACACAAATGCAACTATTAAAAAAAAATCATAAATCAAGAGGGAACAGAGAAGTGGTTTTGTCTCTCCATATGATGTTACAAAGTTCCCACAGTTCTTATAAACACAGTTTGATAATGAGTAAGGCAAAGGATTCTTTCTAGACACCAGCATGAGTTTCAGACAAAATTATTAATCTAATGTAAGATGATGAACTGTGTCTGCTGGGACAGTACTTCCACACGTGACCTCCTGTGTCTGACAAAATAGCTTAGATACGGCCATTATTGTGCTTCTCTGTCAGTGGGGTGCTCTGGCAGGTCTTGCAGATTGTTATCTTATGGTGTGGTCAACTTCTGGCCTCCTATTTCATGGAAATGATTTCTAGAAGTAATCAATGAGCTGTCATTATCTGGTGACAATGTTAACAGGGTTTTATACTAGTTATACAAGCAAGTATCCTTTTCTCCAATAGCTAATTTTACCAAAATAGGAATAATACACTCAAAAAATGTACTGTAACAGGAAAAAAAAAAATCTTGGCTCAAGTAAAAAGCACATGATCAAACAAATCGTGCAAGTGCTAAGAGACCAGGCTAGAGTCCAGTTAAAAAAATATATATAAATAAAAATAACAAGGCAATACATTTACCAGAAATGGTTAGTGTTTTGTTGTTGTTTTGTTTGTTTGTTTTGTTTTTTGTTTTCTTTCTAATGGTTTGTTTGTTTTGGTTTTTGTTTTCTTTCTAATGGTTGTGTTTATTCCTATTCTGACTGTAAGGCAGCTCTAAAATTCTTTTCAAAAGACACCTTGGTTCTGTTGTAGCCAACCACACCCAGAAATACTGAGCTGTCAAAACTGTGAAAATGACAGGCTCCCCAGCCAGCTAGCAACTGCAGCTACCAAGCCTTCAATTTTAAAAATGTCTGAGGCAGAATCTTTCTCATAGAAGCGAGAGCTTGACAAAGCATATAAGCTATAGAGAGCAGGATCTTACAGTAGGAAGTGTTAGAGGACTAACCGATCAGCATTGCTACTGACTGCTGTGATCAGGGAAAACAAAACTGCTTTATCGTAGATGTTTGTCTGTACAAGAAAACTTACGGTTGTAACTGATTGTATGTAGTGGTGTGACTCTTGTGTACTGAATTTTACTACTGAAGAGCTGTGTCAATGGAAAAAGTGATTGGTACAACTGTCCCTTGTAAATCTGTGTTACTGGAACCTCAAGTGAAATACAGAGAACTATTAAAGCACGTGAAATAATTTCCTATACCTACTTTCGTCAGAGTCTGATGTTATTATTGCCTTGGTCTAGCTGTGTCTATCTGTCTAAGCCCTCACAGACTTGCATCTTATTGTCAGTGCAATTTGGCTGACAAAACTGTGCAATTCCTTCCTAATCTATTCAGTACAAAGCCACCTCAACTAGCACAACACGCTTTATCAGTTGCTGTCTAGCTGTGCTGAGACAGATTAGGAGCACGCTGTTCTGCTGGATCTTCTGTGGGAGCAATATTCTTCTCCAGCAGGGAAGCATTAAGGTTTCTAATCACTCCGGCCATGCAAAACACTTCAGCCCAAGCACTAGCAGGCAATTCATAGAGTGCGGTGGTGACAATGGGCCTGTGGAGAGCTGTGCCCCTACAAGAGCGCAGAGAGGTTTAAAGCTGCTGCGGCTTTTAGAACAAAGGGGTAAAGAAACAATGTGATGTGATGGTGTGGGATCACACAAAGGCTTTGCAAATGCTGGTGCGACTTGGCTATGTGCAGATTCAAATAGGCAGTGGAGACACTGCAGCTGCAGTTTTTCTGCCTCGTGCATGTGAATGAAGAGAGAATGTCTTTATTAACGCCTTGAGCCACATGTCGCAGATGTTGTCACAGATACAGCCTAGTGGGTGCAATTCGATGAAAAATGTTCCTCAGCTGAGCCCTCGTCCTCTCCTGAACATCTGTGTCTTGTGCAATTGTTGGCATTCTGGGATAAGGCTTTGAAGTTTCCATTTAAGTCTCCGGTTTTGCTGGTGATTCCCCTGCATCTGCTTGGGTGGCAGCAGGTTTCCCTTGTATATCTTCTGCTTAGCACAAGTTGTTTTGGAAAACCTGGGCAAGCCGATGTTTGGCTGAGTTTTAGCAATCCTGCAAATGTGGCAGCACAGCTTTTTACTTTCATTCCAGCCATAATAAATATCCCGCAGGGGTTAGTTTTTCTTGCAAATGACCGTATCTATTAAGTACTTCAACTTGAAAATACTTCATCTCCCTGCAAGGCTGTACTGGCAGGCTTTGGGTACAACACATTCCAACAGCAAAGGGTACAAAATTGCATTTGAACATAATATCTGTATCGCTTCTGTTCTATAACTGGTCTTTCCCAGAATCCTGGGCAGTTTGTACTGGTCTCTGTGATTCAGGTCATGAATTTAAAGTTTAAAAGCTAGTTTAAAGGACTCTGTGTATGTTTAGATAAGTACAGTCTGTATAGGTGTCTATTTAAGGCAGACGAACAGCGGATGAAATCTCCAAAGTAGAGAATGGAAATCTGTAGACAACCAGCTGTTTGTTTCCACAATAGGTTATCTAATACTGAAATGTTCAAGTAAGGATGGTCTGTACCTAGCACAAGTCACACTGCAAAAGTGACACAGTCATATTCTCCATTCATTTCTTCTCTGCTCTTGGTATCTTTTCATTTCAGTGCATCAGTCGGCTTAACAGCATAACGTCCTTCAGATACAAGACGCTTTGAAAATCAGGAGCCTATTTCGGGACAAGAAATGATGCTGTTGACGCTGCTGGGAGAGGATCAGTTCTACAGATTCTGTGCCTCCTTGTGCCTGCTCTTGAGAAGGAAAAAAAAAAAAAAAAAAAGAGGACAGGACAGGACAGGAGAGATTACTAGATTTAGATGGCAATAACACTTTAGGATGTCCAGGTATCTATGTAGGCTGTCCTATGCAAACTCCGTTCAGCTGAGACGCCATGGGATGTGTGTGCTTGTAAGGTTTTAGCTTTGGGAAATCAAAATCCTTGCCTTTTCCTTTTCCTCTGGTGTGCAGCGGGGAAAGCCGGCGTTAGTCACTAGGTGGCAGTGTGAAATTCCCCCTGGGTTTACGGTCTCGGGCTGTGTGCAGGCAGCAGGAGGTGTAACAGGGACCCCCCCGGTTTTTTTCTCAGTGCAACGCAATTAATTTCACACCTGCTAGTTAAGCACGGGAGAGCAGCTGCTCGGTAAGCGAATACACAGCACCGCAGAGGGCTCAAGCACCACAAGTACTCTGGCAAAGGCCCTGTGGTCATCTTCAGCAAAAACCAGCGGTGTTAATTGGAGACCACTTTTTAATTAACCGAAGTGATGCAGAGGATTTCCTTGCTGCCCCTGACCGCGGACAGCTGATGCCGGATTTGTTCTCTGTTGACTCCTGGTGTTCCAAAATAAACGGGTGACTAAGCCCCTCTGCTCGGAGGGTGGGTTTTGTGGTCAGTTGGCAACTTCTGTAGACATGCCTCCAGCTCGAGTCACATCTTCAAGCACCTTCAAAAGCTGGGAGGTTTTGTCTCACTAAAAACAGCCTTAATGTGGCAAGTTTCTTTAGTCTCTCTGCGACAGAGGGATGGGCATTGCCAGCCGTTTTTGTCAATAGTGGTTGAAGGCAGAGGATTTGCCTCTGCTTCTTGCAAGTCAAGGGACGTTTTGGGGCTCCTGAAGAAACAGAGGGTGCTATTGTAGGTCCCAAAGTGCTTTCACTGCTTGTCAGGAAGCATGACCAAGGACCTCAGTGAAGGAGAGCAAAGACACACCCCTCTTCCTGGCCCATATGTTTGTCAAAACTCAGTCTTGTGAGCTGCCACCACCTGTAAAGCTGGCTCTGGTGCTTCTGCCAGTGAAAGGCTGCCACATCTGTACTGCTTGTGAGCAGGGATCTTGCTATTAGAGAAGAGGTCTTGCAGTGTCTGGACTTCTTGAATTCTCTCTCTCTCTCTTTTTTTTTTTTTTCCAAGTACTTTATTGTTTTCCTAATCTGTCCTGTCTGTTGTGTAAGTCATCTCTCCAGCAGACTCAAAAAAAAAAGCTCTAAAAAATACTTGGGATGCTACCAAGAAGCTTTAGGAGTGGAAGAGAAAAGGAAAAGTGGGCTGCGTTCATACTGTTGATGCACAAGCCCTTTTCTACCCCTTCTGGCAAAGCCTGTCACAGAACAAGAAGATGGCAGATAGATAACCTTCTTCTCTTATCAGATTCAAGATTACATACATCTGTCCCTGCTCCAGCTTACAGCTACACCTTGAATGTGAGTTTGCTCATGGCCTTACTAAAGGATAATGAAAATACACTGTCTCTGTACATCATCGTGTGAGGTGTTCACTGGCTCTGCTAACTGCCTCTTGCATTGACAGTTTCTCTACTGCAAATTGAGCCAAAATGACCGCTTTTGGGCACCAACCTGTAGTCCCTGTGCATAGCAGGTGCGAAGGGCTCTCAGTCACAGTAACCCTTTGCAGCACCTTGCCAGCCCTCTGCTGCCTGATAGAGGCAGTGCCAACCACCTCGCTCAGTCTTTTTAGAGGTCTGGGCCACAAAGGCTGAGCTCTGCTGAAAGTTTCAATAAATCGAGTGTTCAGTATTTTAAATGGGCAAAGAAGAACCCAAAACATGCATTTTTGAAAGCACATTTTCAAACGTAATGTTGATCATTCTTTAACTGAAAAATAAAAAAACTTGTAAATTTAGAATAGAAAACTGATTGGCTTCTGATATTGAGTGCAAATGAATGAGAGAGATCTGTTTTAGGTAAGACCTCAATTTTTATTAGAAGGAGATGTCTGGACAAAGCCCCCCAAAGTGTGTGAGTTCTAATTGTCATTAGTGGTCTTCCAGGCACAGGTCTCCTAAGTCCCTCTGCTGAAATTTTCTCTGGCATCCTTGTAGAAGGAAGAAGAAGAGGGATGATTGGGTCTGGGGCAATCTGAAATTACTGCTCATGCATCACTAATAATGGCTAAAAATACTACAGCACATGGTTTCAGCAAAGGCGTCTGCTGCAGAGCCAGACAAAGCTGCCCAGCACACCCAGCAGTTCTGTGCATTTGCAGTAAGAGCAGTGCTTTCCCTCCAGGTTAGGCTGTATCGACTTTCTCATTTCTTTTTCTAATTGCTAATACATTGATGGCCCTGCACATGACGGAGGTATTCAGGCTAAAATTTATAGGGAGAGATGAGGAAGGGAAAGATGGGATATAGCCCCTTGTGTTGCAGGATTGCTATACCGTATCCATGACCCTCTTACCCTGGGTTTTATACCCCATGCTGCCAGCTTTTTGATATTGCCTTATAGTATGGGCTCTTTCTAGCAGGAAAAACATGTTTTTCCATGTTTGAGACCCCCTGGTGTACTCAGAGACACCCCCTGCCCCAGCAAATGCAGTGTACTGCATAAGGTAGCCGCGGGCTTAAATTTTACTGAAAAGAAACATAGATCTGAGATTAAGTGCTGTCCTTTGCAAGGAGCAGCTTGTCTCTGGTATCAAACGACATCCAACCACAAGAACAGGCACAGAGCATGACTCAAAAAGGCCAGACAGGGCCACTCAGTGCTTTGAACTCCCAGGGAACCCGCCCAAGAGTGGATGTCATTTTGAAAGAGGTGAGGGACGGCAGGAAAGAAACGGTGAGAAGATCAGAGAGCCACAAAAGCCGAGCTCACAGCCAGCAGCAGCGTTGTAGCAAGGCCCTGAGAAACATGTGCATACAATATAGCTGAGAATGGGAGGAAGAACTGTTTGTAATGATGAGCAGATATTGTTTTATTTGCTTCCTCCTGCTCATTGAAATAGGGCTTTGTAAGTAAACAGGATACACCCGGGTATCTCCTCCTCGCTGGAACAGCGCTTGAGATTCTCCACTTCTGATTCATTCCGATGGAATGGAGTCAAAACAGCCACATATCTGGTTATCAAGTAGACGAATACTGGTCGGTTCAATGGTAACCTGCAAAGGAACGGTCACAGTAACTCTGATAAATGATAAATTATTATTTTCTTTGTCCTCTTCGGACGGGGAGCGGAGCTGGAATTCGGAGAATTTTTAAGAGCTGTTTCTATTTCTTCACAGAGCATGACTTCAGGTCCTGTAAGAACAGTATGCCTGCTGGCACCATGCCATGGCAAGGCACTGGTGCTGGTATGCAATCAGTGAGAAATATTTCTGTAAGAGGACAGAATGACTTGATGAATTTTCAGTGTTTGCTTTGGCTCAAGCTCTTCATGAAGCCTTGGCCAGAAAAGCAGGTGAAAAAGAGGCAGCAGGGGCACTGTAACCTTTGTATGGACACCTGGTGTCTTAACCAGCACCAGAAACTGACTGGCGAGAAGGAAGAAAGCCCTCGGTAGTGAAGGACAGATCTGGGATAAACTCTGAAAGGTGACTCCAAAGCAGAACGTTCTGGAACAGTGAGGAGAACAGTAAGAGTTTCTTTTTTTTTTTTTTTTTTTTTTTTTTTTCTCTGAAGCTTGGGTACATTTGCTGGTATAAGGAAAAGAGCAACGCAGTTCTAGCACTCTGTGCAATGCCTGCTTGCTTATGCCTGACTGTGTGCAAGTGCTGATCAGCTTAAATTCCCCACGACATCTGTCTGGCTTCCAAAGAGGTTTTGGGAGCGTGCAACATCTGTTACAGACGGGCTGGGGAGAAGGCAGTGGTTTCAGGGTACATGTACACGAATACAGGGGTGCCAGCAGCTGACACTGCTCATCCCTGCAGTGTACAACATTCAAAAAAGAGGATTTTTAATAAAAGCTTGAACTGGTGATGAGCATCATGTAGTTGTGCTCAGTTCAGTTTAGCTCCAAAACCCAAAACACTCCCTGGAGGAGGGATGTCCCTGGTGAAACATCAAGCCCAGTGGGATATCTCTTTCAGCAGGATGCTTGTACTCCAAAGGACACCAACAAGCAAAGCCACCTGATTTTCCTGGTGACTCCAAGTTTGTTTGTGCTGATCCTCGGTGCTTTGGGTGCTTCAGGCTAGACTGCATGACACCACCAGTAGGCCTGGGTATTTGGAAGGAAAGAGGATTACGTTTACAAGCAGTATTTATGTGGAAATACCATTTCCTGTCTAACATCCATCCACAGGAATCCCAGATTCGGTGTGTCTTCTGGTCCATTATCATGGCAGAACAGCTGTCCTTGGCACAGGACCCAAAACAAAACAGAGTAAGGTCAGTATGCAAACTTCTTTCAAGTTTTTCCTTATAAATCAGAAAATAGCAAGGCTGCTTTCCTCTGTTTCAGTTTAAAAGCTTTCCTTACAGAGCTTGCTGAACACAGCCAGTAAGCAGCTCTACGTCACATCGAGCAATGACCACGCACGAGGAGGCAGAACAGCAGCACTTAGAAGGGAAAGTGTAGCGGGAGACCCCAACGTGCACCCGTGTATAAGGTTCATTTGAATGTGTGAGCAGTCACAGTGCCCAATTTGTTTTACGATGGCTGGACTGATCCAAGCAACAGATTTATGTAAGTTATAGACTGCTCTGATGACAGCGTATCTTACCTCCAGATGTGAATGTGAAGCAGAATCATCGAGCAGATTAATGAAGACAGCGAGGATTTAGTGTTTTGTGCAGTAGGATGCCCAGCCTCGCTAACAAGCCCAAGCAAAGTGTTGAGGAGAACACTTATTCAAATAACTGTAGTCTGGTGGGAATAGCATTGACACAAGCAAAACCATCACTTCAAGTAGCCTGCAGAGGGGTGAAAGATTTCACGTAGATTAAACCAAGTGGTTTAATCCAAATGGACCAAGTGGCTCCTAACCTAACAATTTTATCACTTCTGTCGCCTCTAGGATGACCAAATTTAGTTCATTATCTGTGCTTGTCCTGCTCCTCTCCAGGTGCTGAGCTCTCCTGCAGTGGCAGGGAGGGGAAACACACACAGCTACACAAGCATCTCCTCCCAATTTCACAGGATTCTGCCACTTTCAGGGACAAATTTTGTCATATTAAGGTATCATGTTGTGTTGGGTCTGTCTGGGATGGAGTCACCTTTCCCTGCAGCAGCACACACAGTGCTGTGCTCTGCACTCGTAGCTGAAACAGCACTGATATCACTCCAGTGTTGTGTCTAGTGCTGTATGATGCTGGCACAGCACCAGGACTCCTTCCAAGCCCTCCAGAGCCAGTAGGCTGGGGATGGGCAAGTGATGGGGAGGGGAAATCACCAGGGCAGCTTTAATTAAACTATTCTCATCTCAAACCTCAAGTGTTGTATTTTCTGCTCCTTCCTCTTTGAGGAGAGGGGGAGTGAGAGAGCAGTTGTGGTGGAGCTCGGCAGCCCATCCGAGTAAAACCACCACAGTCCTTTTTGGCACCCAACGTGGGGCTCAAGGGTTGACATAACAGTCGAATTGATTAAAGTATTTACAACTACCATACTGCTAGTCACAATGTTCAGTTTTATGTTAATATTTTTCTGTGCGACTATGTTGTATGTAGTCCATTCACTGTTCTCTTTTTTCCTCCACATCTGATCAGAGAATGTGTTGCAATCTGTGTTTGGTTTCTTTATCATGCTGTGCTGTAACATGCCGGCCTTCAGTTTCTTCTGGTACTCAGGCCCTGCATTGTTATCATTCTGGTCTCCTGGAGATTATCTTTTTGGAAATATTAAGAATTACAGCGCCTTCTTTTCTTCCCTCGCAGTCAATCTGTGAATAATATCGGGGATGGTGCCTTCTTCTTCTCTCCCTGTGGGCTAATTGCAGCAGCCTCTGAGTATTTTGGATACCCCTGGTCAGATGTTATCCTCCTATTACTAGTTCTAGTGTTTGTCTTCCTACTTAAGGTCAAATAATTTATTAAGAATATCGTCCAAGGACCTGTCCCGAGACAAAGTAGTTGTGGTTGGCAAGGTGTGTGTGGGGGATATGGGCAGGTACCTGTCACAGTTTTCTCCTCCAATGGTTCTTAACTTCACCCCTGAACAAATGCAAAGCACATCTTCATCTGGCTGCTTCAATGCTGGGACACTGGGGCCAATAGCCAACAGCTAGAAGGCAATCAAGCCAAGCAGCTGGGATCCCTCTCTAGAGAAAGGCTCGTTCATAGAGTAATTGGGAGAGAGGCACAAGTTCTCAGCCTCTGGAGGCGACTCCTAGCAGCTGTGAAAGAGAGGCATCCCCACAAGGAAGATCTTGTATATCAAGTAGGCAAGTGGACCACTATGGATAAAGGTCTCCAGCACCTGTGGGAATTTGCTGTGCTGGAGATGCTTTGTAATGATTTGAACAATACCCAGACATCTAAAGACCCTGATGAAGTCCAGTGCACAGCATCCATGTGGCGGAAGTTTGTATGGGCTGCACCCTCATCGCTTGCCAGCACACTGGCTGCAATGGATTGGGAGGAGGGGATGGGGCCAACTGTGGATAATGTGTCCAACCAGCTTCATAAATATGAAGAAAATCACTCTGCCCTAGTACGGGCCTGCATTTCAGCTGTGGAGGGACTGTTCCAACAGTTAGAGGAACACACAGCTTCCTCCTCACCTAGATGGAAGAATCTTTCAGCCATCAAGTGCCAGCATTCTCCGGCTCAAGCAAGGGAGAATCCGGGACGCACACCGTGGGGTACCTTGTGGTTTTATTTATGTGATCACGGGGAAGATATGAGGAAGTGGGATGGTGAACCGACCTCAGCCCTAGCTGCTCAGGTACATGAGCTGCAGAAAGATACAGCAGCAAGAAAAGGTGCCCCTAGGAGGATTGCTGCCCCAGTTTCTGTTGGGCAGTCCCCCAGAGGCAGTAGAAGGGCTAGTATTACTCCTGACCCTGACAAATAGACCTCTGCTTCACATTTGGAAGAATTAATTGATAGATGCTCCAGCCAGGACTAGTGGGGCCCTGCCTCTGGCCAGGTAGAGGAGAGGGACAACCGAATTTACTAGACTGTGTGGATTCGATAGCCTGGCACACCAGAACCGCAAAAATATAAAGCTTTAGTGGACACAGGCGCACAGTGTACCCTAATGCCATCAGGCCACCAAGGGGCAGAACTCATCTCTATCTCTGGAGTGACAGGGAGATCCCAAGAGTACTGGAAGCTGAAGTGAGTCTAACTGGGAATGAGTGGCAAAAGCACCCCATCGTGCCTGGCCCAGAGGCTCCGTGCATCCTCGGCATAGACTACCTCAAGAGAGGGTACTTCAAGGATCCAAAAGGGTACTGGTGGGCTTTTGGCATAGCTGCCTTGAGTACAGAGAAGATTAAGTAGCTGCCTACTCTGCCTGGTCTCTCAGAAGACCCTTCTGCATAGGATTGCTGAGGATTGAAGAACAGCAAGTGCCAATTGCAACTACAACTATGCACCTGCGGCAATATCGCACCAACCGAGACTCCCTGATTCCTATCCATGTGTTAGTTCATCATCTGGAGAGCCAAGGAGTGATCAGCAAGACTCATTCACCTCTTAATAGTCCCATATGGCCAGTGTGAAACTCCAATGGCGAGTGGAGGTTAACGGTGGACTATCGGGGCCTGAATGAAGTCACACCACCATTGAGTGCTGCAGTGCCGGACATGCTAGAACTTCAGTACAAACTAGAGTCAAAGGCAGCCAAGTGGTATGCTACAATCGATATCGCTAATGCATTTTTCTCCATCCCTCTGGCAGCAGCCTGCAGACCACAGTTTGCTTTCACCTGGAGGGGCATTCAGTATACTTGGAATCGGCTGCCCCAGGGGTGGAAACACAGCCCTACCATTTGCCACAGACTGATCCAGTCTGCACTGGCACAGGGGAACGCTCCTGACCACCTGCAGTACATCGATGATATCATCGTATGGGGTAACACAGCAGAAGAAGTTTTTGAGAAAGGGAAGAAAATAATTCAAATTCTCCTGAAAGCTGGCTTTGCTATTAAACAAAATATGGTCAAGGCACCTGCACAAGAAATCCAGTTCTTGGGGGTGAAATGGTAGGATGGACGTTGCCACATTCAGACGGATGTGATCAACAAAATAATGGTTATGTCTCCACTAACTAGCAAAAAAAGAAACGCAAGCTTTCCTAGGCCTTGTGGGATTTTGGAGAATGCACATGCCAGGCTATAGTCAGCTTGTGAGTCCTCTATATCGAGTGAGAGGAACTCTTCCAAGTGGGACCCCGAGCAACAACAGGTCTTTGAACAACTCAAACAAGAAATAGCTCGTGCAGTAGCCCTTGGGCATGTCCGTAACAGACCAGCTGTGCAGAACATACTTTACACTGCAGCTGGGGAGCATGGGCTCACCTGGAGCCTCTGGCAGAAGACCCCAGGAGAAACTCGAGGCCGACCTCTGGGGTTCTGGAGCCAGGGCTATCACAGATCAGAAGCCAATTACACCCCAACTGAAAAGGAAATATTAACAGCATATGAGGGGATTCAAGCCACTTCAGAAGCTGTTGGTATGGAAGCACAACTCATCTTGGCCCCATGACCACCTGTGTTACAGTGGATGTTCAAAGGGAAAATCCCCACTACACACCATGCAACAGACGCTACATGGAGTAAATGGGTAGCGTTAATTACACAGCGGGCTCAGATGGGGAAACCCAACCTCCCGGGAATCCTGGAAGAGATTATGGAGAGGGATGCCACATACAGATGGGCTCGTGATCGAGGGGTGGACCTGACCACTGAGGCCATTACACAGGTTACCCATCAGTGTGAGACCTGTGCTGCAATCAAACAAGCCATGAGGGTAGAGTCTCCCTGGAATAGGGGGAGATGGCTTGGATTTCAATATGGTGAGGCCTGGCAGATTGACTACTCCCACAAACGCACCAAGGCAAGCGGTACATACTCACCATGGTAGAAGCAACTACTGGGTGGCTGGAAACATACCCTGTAAACCATGTCTCGGCCTGAAATACTATCTTGGGCCTGGAAAGACAAGTGCTGTGGTGACATGGCACACCAGAGAGAACTGAGTCCGACAAGGGAGTCACTTCTGAAACAATTTGGTCACCTCCTAGGCCAAGAGACATGGCACTGAGTGGGTGTATCACATCCCTTATCAACCACAAGCCTCTGGGAAGGTTGAGAGGTACAATGGACTGTTAAAAACTATGCTACAAGCACTGGGTGCTGGGACGTGGAGACATTGGCATATAAATCTACCAGAGGCCACTTGGCTAGTTAACAACATGGGGTCTGACAGCCATGCTGGTCCTGCTGAAACAAAACCCCTACACACTGTGGGAGAAGCTAAAGTCCCTGTAGGAGAAGCTAAAGTCCCTGTAGTGCATGTGGGAAAGTGGATGGGAAAGGTGGTGTGGGTTGCCTCTGCCATGGGAAACGGCAAACCCACTCGTGGGATTGTCTTTGCCCAACAACCAGGGTATACCTGGTGGGTAATGCAGAAAGATGGGGATATTGGGTGTGTGCCTCAAGGAGATTTAACACTGGGAGAAAATTAATCTGTAATCCAAGTTATGTGTCAAGAAAACCAACTTCGCCTGCCATGAGTGACCGCTTTGACAGATGAAGCTGAAACCATCAACATTTTTTATGAACATTTTGGGAAAAGACCTATGGAATGAAAAGAAGTACAGACATACAAATACTTCAATGGACAGAAAACAATGGTGATGAGAATATCTGTATACTATCTGTGTGGGACCTGAGTGTGACACAAATGTTATGGAATAAGGGGTGGAGGTTGTGTTGTGTCTGTCTGGGATGGGATGCTTTCCCTGCAGCAGCACACACAGTGCTGTGCTCTGCACTCATAGCTGGAACAGCACTGATATCACTCCAGTGTTGTGTCTAGTGCTGCACAGTGCTGGCACAGCACCAGGACTCCTTCCAAGCCCCCCAGAGCCAGCAGGCTGGGGGTGGGCGAGTGATGGGGAGGGGACATCACCAGGGCAGCTTTAATTAAACTATTCTCATCTCAAACCTCAAGCTCTCTGTGTTGTATTTTCTGCTCCTTCCTCTTTGAGGAGAGGGGGAGTGAGAGAGTGGTTATGGTGGAGCTTGGCAGCCCACTCGAGTAAAACCACCACACATGTTGGGAAAATTCATGTTTTTTCTTCCTTGTTCTCTCTGTGGCTTATACAGTGGCCTAATTAGTTATGAGATCTGGGTCTCTAATCCCTTGCCTGCCTCTGACCTTGAGTGACCTTGGGTAAGTAAATTTTCATTTCTCAGCTTGCGTTTACCCACAAGGAAAACGCTCATGTCGACATTTTTTTCCTTGCGGCCATACACTGAGCCTCACCTATAGATTATTCTCCCACATGGGAGAGAAAGAATGAGAAACCTGATTATGGCATGCTCTTCCCTCAGGGACAGAGGAATCCATCTCCATGAGAACTTTGTAAACCTCAATTAAATCTCTCTTTCTTACTCTACCTGTGGAGTAACAGCACACGGATTTGAAGAAAAATGCTGTTCAAGACAAGGGCAGTATAGGTTATTAACTATCCAAGTTAACGCTGAGGTGATAAGAATATTTTTGACTGGTGGCCATGACCTTGTAAAGGACCTTCAGATTGTCTGATAGGCGCCTCTGTCCTTACCCAGCTGGAGTTGTCACATGCTCATCTGTGGAAGTGTGGGTGCCTTAACATTTACCATATTTGCTACTTTTGCAGGGGAGATAATCAGCAAAATCTCCACCAAATGATATAAGCAGGTACAATTTTTACATACCATTGCACATGCTAGCATATTATAATGTGATTCCAAGAAGGTCGAGGTTTTTACCCATCCTGCCTCATTTAGTATAGACACTGGCATTAAGGCAAGAAAGCAGTATATAGCAGTATATAGTTACTGTTATATAGAATGAATAATTCTGCTTAATAAGTCTTTTGCTGGGGATCTCCCCAGCATGTGCAGGACTAACGTGCATTCAAGGGACTTTCCTGTGAATAATGCTTAGCAAGGGCAGGAAGGGCTATTAAGCCAATCTGTAACTGAAGCGTGGAGAGATGAGCTGAGTAGCCCAACGTCTTGCAAGACCAAGAACTGTGTACGAATCTTCTGGGTGCCCCAAAAAGCCACATCTGCAATTTGTGTTTTACCAGATGCTTGGAAAGGAGCTCCTCCTCTTGAAGGTGAGTCTACCAATAAAAGGTTAAAACTGAACACGGGTCAAAACAGCAGCATAGTGCTCAGGGTGGGGCACGGGGTCAAGCTATTGCTAGCTTGCAAGACAGCCTGCTCCAGAGCTCTTCTAGAAACTGAAGGGTAGCATCAGCTAAGATCAGCTGATGGTCTGCATTTTGCACTGTGATGAGACAATCGCCACTTGCATTTAAAAATGCTGGTGCTAAAATAAAGAAGTGGAACACACGTAACCCATTGCCCCACTCTGTGCACTGCTGCTGTGAAGAGGTGGCCAGATAGGCACGGCTTCACCCCAGCACTGCCCTGGAGGCGTCCCTTTCACTCCTTTGTAGTGAGTTCAATGACATTTGCAAATTTCTTGTCAGCTTTGTATCATCTGTGGTGTTTCTTGCAAACTTCACAAGGCCGCTGACTCTTGCCCTGCTCGCAGAAGCTGTGAAGCCATTGGCTCTCTCCTAAAGTGTCAAAGCATCACTCAGTTTCTCCATACAAAGGTATTGTTTGCTTCTCATGAAGATGCCCCCATCTTTTCAGGCAGGACAGACCTGAGTTACACGCTCAGTAGGCACTGCGGCTATCGAACTGCACGCAGGTAAGGGAGTGATGGAAGTGAAGCAGGCAAGCAGAGTACTGGGGGAGAAGTGTGTACAAACACATCAGGGGGAGAAGTGGAAGCATCACACAATTGGCATGGGGGTAGTGCAAGGAGTGAGGTTGGCATTTTCTCCTTTCACCACTTACTGATCACTCCAGCCTTTCTTTGCAGCTTGGTGCTTGGCTTTCTGGGTTGTAGGCCCTCCTGGCCTTCAAAAGACTACAGAGGTACTTCACCACCATGAATGTGCAGAGATTGTGGGACCACGGCAGACACACAGGGGCTGTGGCATAACGTGGGGTGCTGCTGGGAAACTGGGAGTCGATTTTAAATTTATTCATGGAACAGTGACTGGGGAGGAGAGAGCAAGGAGGGAGCGGGACTTGAAGCCCTAGGCAGGAAGATGGTGGAAAATACAGAGGTGTTGTGGTGGCAGAGTTAAAAGACAGGGAGGGTTGGGAGCAGGGTAGGAGATGAAAATGCAAAGTAAAACGAAGGTAGGTGGAAGTAGCATGGATTGAGGAGAGACCGTGCTGCTCAGCAAGAAATTTGGGGGAAGAACAGGAAATCGGTGAGCCAGGCAGCATGGCAGCAGGACACTTGATATACCCGATGTACATTTGAACCAGGAAGGAGCTCAGCCACGTCACGAGTTTTTTTTACTCGTCTGAAGACTGATCACTTTGACGGCAGGACAGAAAGCAAGCGTGACAGGACAGAAAGCTCCCTCTGAGCGGAGAAACCCAGCCTTTGGATGGCACCTGGGGCCTCCCTGTCCTTCGCTGGGCTGGAGCGGGTGACGGGTGGGAGCTTCTGGCAGGAATACTGGAACAGTGTGCCGGCCTGGGAAAAGGGGAAGATGAAATAATAATGATAATTATAATAATAATGATGATAATAATAATGGGAAGTGAAGGGTGCAGTGCCTGCCCCGCAGTCCACAACAAACCGTTCCCCAAAACGTCCAAAACGAGCAACAACGAGCGACTTGGGAAGCGCACAGCGGTCTCAATTCTCCCTTTTTTAATATTTCTTTTCATAAAAAGCCGGCGGGTGCTCTTCCCGGAGCCAGGCCGCGTTTGGTGGCTTCACCCCGGGGGCTGCCCCGAGCCCCTCACCCTCCACACCCCCGCACCGGCGGGCGCGGAGCCTTCACCACCCTCACCCCCGTGCCGTCAGGACCCCTTTATTTTTTATTTTATTTTTTTTAATTCTTTCCCTGGGAGGGCCTGGGCGGCGCCGAGCGCCCCGCCGGAGCCCTGCATTTCCTCTTCCTCCCGGAGCAGGGGAGGAAGGGGCCGGCGGCGCCCCCTCAGCCCCGCCGCCGCCGTTGCTGCGGCAGCGGGCGGAGAGGGAGGGAAGGCAAAGAGAAGGAAGGGAAGGGAAAGGAAGGGAAGGAAGGGAAAGGAAGGGAAGGGAAGGAGGGACGGAGGGAGGCGGCGCCAGGGGCCGGCGGGGCCCGGAGTCACCGTGTCACGGCGCCCGGGAAGCCGCCGCCGCCGGATCCGCCCCCCGCAGGGCGAGCGAGGGAGGGAGAGAGGAAGAGGAGGAGGAGGAGGAGGAAGAGGAGGAGGAGGAGGGGGAGGAGGGGGCCGGCTGCTCGCCGCCTCTCATCTTTTGGCCTCCTTTCGGCCCCTCTCCTCTCGCACCGGGGCTCCGTGCGTGCAGCAGCGGCAGCAGCAGCGGCAGCGGCGGGGGGTGGCCAGGCCGCAGCGGCGCTCCGAGCAGCCCCGCCACGGGCCCGGGCTGGCCGCCTCCGGACTAGGATGTCCCGGCATGAAGGTGAGGGGGGCGGCGGGGCCCGGCACGGCACGGCCCGGCCCGGCCCGGCACGGCACGGCACGGCCTGGCCGCCCATCATGGCGCCGCCGCCGCCCCGAGGGGGCCCGCGGAGCTCGGCGGCGGAAGGGAGGCCCCGGCCCCGGCCCCGGCCTCAGCCCCGGCCCCGGCCCCGGTGGCGGTGGTGGCGGTGGCGGAGGGCGGCGGCCCGGCCCGGCCCGGCCGCGCTCTGCAGTGTCATGGGGGGGAGGGACGGGGGGGGGACACACACACACGGTAGGGGCTCGGCCCGGCCCGCGGTGCCGACGTGTCCCGGGGGGGGAGCTGGAGGAGAGAGAGAGGGGGGCACCGTGGGTTGGTTGGTTTATTATTTATTTATTTATTTATTTATTTATTTATTTTTTTTTTTTGGGGGGGGGGGTGGAAAAGCCATCAGGGGGACTGGAGCTGAAGGAGGGTGGTTGTGTGGTGTCAGGAGAACAACCCCCCCCCCCCCCCCACTCCCACCTCCTCTCCCCATTTCCTCACTATTATTATTTTTTTTTTTTTTTTTTTAAATTTTTTTATCCCCAGCCTTTCTCGCAGCAGGTACGGGGCGTAGCGTGGAAGCGCGCCGCGAAAGCCGCGGCCCGGGGTCACCTGGACACACACACACACAAAAAATAATAATAATTAAAAAAATATATATGCAACTTTCTGCCATGTTAGGAACTTAAGCCCGGCACCTGTCTCCATTTTCTCTCTTATCTCCTGCGGCGGCCTTTTTCCCCGCTCCTGGGAATGTTTTTTGGCAGGCGGTGGCGGTGGCGGTGGGCAGCGGGGCCTGGCCTGCAGCTGGTGGCACGCTGCTGGGCAGCAGGAGGAGGAGGCTCCGGGTGCAGGGCCCGCACGGGGCTCGCAGGCTCCTTGTTCACAGGAGTTAGGCAGGGTTGTTTACCAAGCACTTGCCTTGCGAAGAATCCACGAGCCCGCTCGTATTGGCTGGAGTTAACATTTAGTGTGGGTGCCAAGCTCGTGCCCCCTTCCCTCCCACCCTCCTCCCTTCCACCTCTTTTCCCAGGGGGGCAGGGATGGAGATGCTGGGTTTGTGCGTGACTGAAGATGCAGTTGCTGAAAAATAATGATTGTAGTGAGAGGGGTTGATCTCAAGAGTTTTCGTTAGTGACTTTGTGTGATGATGAGCTCTGTAAGTCTGTCTGTAATGCTCGTATCTGTGATACTCTTTCTAAAGTACTGTAGTAAGATGCAAACTTTTCTAGGCTGAACAGGTAAAAATTACTGAAGTGATACCGTGTGTTGTTCTCATGCTTTTCAGAGATAAGTGCATAGACGTTTTTTTTTTTTGTTTTTTTAAGCTTGTGGTATTTGCTGTGGTACTTCAGTGTTTTTTTTTTTTTTTTAAAGTCCTGAAAAAAAAAAAAGTTAGAAATTTAGAAAGTCCTGACCAGCCTTTCTGTTAAGACAATCTGAAAGTAAGGGGTTTCCTTCCAAGTACTTTTCTGATGGAGGCTATCTCATCAATTTCCCTAGTGGGCCGCAGTTTCTGTTTGTAGCAGTGATAGTTATATCCCTGTGCTTGGATATTGGCTTGTTGGTATTTAGAAGGAGTGATTTTTTAACAAAACCAAGCTTAGTATTTTCTTTCTGAAGCAGATTCTTCAGTGTTTGGTCTCTCTAGCTGTGCTTACTTTGAAAACCTGAAATAATTTTCTTTCTTTCCTTGTAAGTGAAGTGGTTGGCGAGCGTGAGTTCTGGTCATTTCACGTTGTGGATGTAGACTCTTGGAGTGTGTTTGTGGGTGTGCATGTGCATGACTGAAACCAGGAGAGTACCATGAAATTGTAAAGGACATGTATCGCTGCATCTTTGTGACAGTTTTTTATAAAAATCTAACGTAATTTCTCACTGCTTCTCCTTTTCCTTCATATTTTAGATCTTTTGTTTTAGTCAACTTTACTTATGGGGTTAGAATAATTCCTCTTAAGGCAGCAGGCATGCTTGTCCAACTTTCTGGAAAAGAGGCTCAGAAACTTGATTTTGTTACATATACAGAAATCCTTAGAAGTGAAATATTCACAAAAAAGTACTTCTTGCTGCAGGTCTGTATAGTGTCATTAGTAGCTGCCAATTTTGATCCAGTGCGACTTAGTTGGGAGGACGTGTCTTGGAACAACATGGTGCAAGAGAGAAAAGCAAGTTTTCATAAGTGACACCTTCTCTGTGTGTTCCCTTTAAAATGACCCACCCGCAAAGTTACAAACAGGGTTTATTGATTGCTCCTGACAGAATCTGGAACACTGTACCAGTTGTATGATGGGAGGGGATGTCTCTGGTAGGGTAAATGCTAGAGAAGTTGATATCCCGAAGTCTTGGGATCCTAAAGAGGCCATAAAAACATCAGATGGAGATTTAAGCTTACACTTTGTTGTGATTTCTTGACTGTCTTCTTTGGTGTAATTGTCTATAAAAATGCAGTTTTTACAAAAACTGCACTTTTACTTACAAAATTTTTTGTTTGTTTGTTTCTTTATTAACTATTTTCTTAGCCTTCAAGAAAAAAAAAATCAGACCACAGTCTCCCCTTTGCACTGTGTTTGCTTTTCACAGGTGAGCTCTGGGCTCACGTTTCTCCCTACTTCAGGAAAATAGGCCCAAGTATGACATGATTTATTGTTCCTCTTTCTTGAAACGTTCATTCTGTGTTTCAGAGGCTTTGTGGCAATACTGTCAAGAGTAGCTGTTAGCGTTTATCCACCTTTTGCTAATGCTACTTATTTCTATTTTTTTTTTTAAACCATCCCTGTTCTATGACTTGGTGTTAGGCAACTGGTTATTCCCTGTCCTGGTTTTGTTGAACACAACGTGAGGTCACCCTCTGCTCTTAGTGTTCTTGTCATTCCCTTTACAGGAGTGATCCACTGTGTTTCTCTGGGTTAGTCCCTATGTTTAGGAGTGAGTTGTGGTGCAATCCTTGGCAGCCTACAAGGAACAGACAGGTGAATTTTTATATTCTGGAAGGTATAGCAGAAGATATTTTGCATATTGTAAATCTTCTTTTGATGGGTGTGCGTTGAGTAATGGCGCTTTCGTACAACAGTGTACCGCACACAGGACAGCATAAAACAGAATTATAACTTCCATAAATATCATTAGAAGACCTCTTGTGCACATCTCTTGTAAAACTAGAATGCCGCAGCGTTACTGGTCGTACAAGGGGCTGGATTCTGTTTTCATGTTCCAGAGGGCTCCCGGCAACACTTGATCCTCCCTCCTGCACGCTCTGTACCCCTCCTCCCTGACATCTTCCATAGTTCGTTTCCTATTTGCGTTTAGGGATGTATTCTTTAAGCTTCAGAAAGCTAGGAGCAGTACAAATGGCTTGTGGTGTGGTTTTTTTTGTGTGTGTGTTTTTGTTTTTTTTCTTTCTGGTGCCCATTTGTCAGCATTTCTTATGAATCAGTGGAGCTTTGCAAGGCAAGTAATCTCAGTTCCAAGTGAAGAAAAGTTACAAGTGGATGGTAATAAGGTAGGAAGGGAGGGCAGCGACTCTCAGGACCATGTGGAATTCTGAAAATGTTCCCTGCTGCCTTCATGCTCCTGATGCTCAAGGGAGCTGAAGTTGCAAGTGCTACTCTTTTTCCTTTTTGTTTTCCTTTCCTTTTTTTTTTTTTTTTTTTTTGGTGTATGCATAAATGTCTCGCATATGGGTTCTTTAATTGTAATAAATAATTGTCAATTCTTTATTTGTAATGGGAGGGTAAATAAATGCATCCTAGAAGTCTCCAGAACTATGTGTGCCAACCATTTGAGAATGGTTAATGTCAGGGCAGCGTTAGTGGAAAGATTGGGAGTCTGGGCCAATGACATTTTCTGTATGGTCAGGATAAAAAACATACGTAAAATGTTATCCATAATATAAAGGTTTTGAAAACTAGAGTAACGCCTGATCCTCCAAATCATACAACATGCGTATCGTACTTGAGCTGTAGAGTGAAAATACAAATTTCTGTCAAGCCAAAATACCCTGTAGCAGCTGATATATAACTTTTAATATTTCATGTAGTGTCAGTTATACAGTTGCCACCAAATGCAAAATTAATGTACTTTTGCATGCAAAACTCTTAATCCAGGTAATGGAACTGCACAGTTTTTATATAAAGTACTCCAGGCACTGCGTTGATGGAGTGTTGCATTTAATAATGAAGAAATGTATCTGTGAGACCAGTTATAACCTGGTACAATACCTGAATGTGCACTGGCGTGATAATTTATCTAGTAAGAGTATGCCTAGGACACACAATATGTTAATGCTAAACCTGAACAGCTGCAAATGTGATTCAAAATATTGGATCACGGTAATTTGCTTTATTATTGAACTATTGTTTGTTTTCAGCAAGAAACTGAGTCATCATTTAATAATAATAATAAAAAAGAGCTGGGTACATCAGTGATATTTAACAGCCACAGTACTTTCGGGTTTTGAGGAAGCTACACTTTCATTTAAGAAGGAAAAATGTTTATGGATGATGGTTTATGAAGCACATTGCACGTGGACCAGTATGATGATGTCCCTGCTGTGCTTGTGAACAAGGTCCTCCAAAAATGGGTGTAGAGAGAGACCACTTTGTCTCTTCTTGTGGCAAGAAGTAGTGTCATGGATCGTTCTTTGGGAGACAGCAAAAAAAAAAAAAAAGATATTTAAATGGTCGGTGTTGGAAGGTTGATGGTCAATACCTTAAGCAGAAGGACGGGTGTAGAACTGTGATACACCTGACATCACTGGGTGTGCGTGTGGGGAGAGGACGTTTAAATAACTCCTGGTTACAAAGGCACATTTGAGGTAATGGTGACTAGTAGGGGCTCCGGGCAAGTGCACAGAGAGACATGCAAGTCCCGTGGGCAGCGCTGGGCAAATGAAATTCACACATCTTAAAAAAAAAGATTTTATTTAATTATTTTTTTTTTTTTTAGGGATTTTACCTATTTGCATTGCTGATACCATTTTAGAGAGTTGTTTGTGTTGCTATTCACAGATATGTCGTTGTTGTTGTTACTTCAGTTACTCTGTTTTTATGTTTGTTAAGTGCAATGACTAATACAGAAAGTGTTAATACATTTGAGAAGCTGCTGGACACAGCAGCACCTTTGAAGCACTCCGTTGAGCCCCCCAGGAGCTGGGATATGTCAGAATTTGGCTGCAGATGTCTCTAATTCAGGCTCCTGTGAGTATCTGCCTTGTGCAATTACACAGCTGTGTATAATCTGCTCCGTGCTACCCCAGCCCCCGTTGGGGTGCTGGGGGGGCTGCCGTGTGTCAGAGCACGGCCCCGTTTGGGTTTGGGACTGTACAGGGAGCAGGCAGGTAGGGGTGCTGCCGAAAGGAAGGGTGGTCGAGGTGGTGACAGCAGAGTTTTGTTGTAGAAAGTTGGATCAACCCCACCTCCTTCCTCTGCTGCAGAGCTCACGTGGAGGGCTAGGCAAATCGCTGAAGAGAGAATACACAGGTGGCTGCTTGATGTTTGTTCCTTATTTTAGGAAGGCTCGACTTGGGCTTCAAGGGATCTGAGCTTTTACAGCTGCGGTTGTAGTAGCTAAGTGATCAGCTTTGAAAATGTGCCTGACTTCAGAAAATCACATGCTCTGGAAAAACGATCCTTTGGCATCTCAGATCCAGCAAGTAGATTTGGTAGGTTTGTGGTTTTAATCTGTGTCTTGTTTTCCATCAGTTCCAAGATGGGGAGAGAAAGTGGCTTAGAAGTGCTGTGAAACTAAATCTGCTGATATTTATGCTGCATGGAAATCTTGCTGCCTTTTCCCTGTGAGCACTCCTGTATCAGAAAATCCGAATTGTTAAAAGTGTGTAGTCAGTGAAGGCTCAGACTGACCAGTGATGATAAAACGGGTATCTGGTCGTTCGCTGAACACCATGGGCCCTGGTGCACTGAGCAAGGTGCTGTTTTTCTTGGAACATGTGTAATTGTGTAAGACTGCATTTCCTGTGGGTTTGGATCACAGATTGATGCTAAGATGCCGATATTTTAATACCAGCAAGGGCTTGGTTTTCCATGTCTTTTGTTCTTGGAATCACTCAGGAGGCTAAATCCTCCACGCAGGACGCACTCTTGCCTCTGCCAGATTTAGACTAGATGGGCAGATTTGGTAGTGCTGCGTTCTGAAAGGGAAGTCGTAATGGAGAAGAGATTTACAAGCTTAACTAGAGGGAGAAATGTCAGTGCCCCGTACAGAAATGGCATTGTAAGGCACTGTGCGGCTTGGGTATACCCAGATCAGAGAACTCGGAGTAATGTTAGCAACTCGGGACACGTGTGAGGAAGAGTTACTGCGTGGAGAGAAATTGCAACGGTGTTTACCTCAGATGACTCGACTCCTTTCTGTGTAATCCCTATTTCCTAACATGAGAAGGAGATATTTAATATGTTCCAGAAGGTGATGAAAACTGAATAGAAGTGCTTTTCCATATAGTACGTAAAGAGATCGTGGAACTTTTTTTGGTGAAGGTTCTTGAGTCTGGATAACAAGTATCCAGAATATGCAACTAAAGCTTTGTTTTTTTATCTTAAACTTCACACATCAGGCCTTGTGACTATCTCAGACTTAAATGTGGCTGTGGAATATCTCAAGTCTGATGTCCCGTTTGGTTCCTGTACCTTTCCCTGAAGCAACACCTGAGCGTCTGGTTTGAACTTACTCCTATCATCGTTTGCTTTTATGGTCTTTATGGTTATTGACGTCTTCATCCCTGCACAACATTATTATAAACTTTGACACAATGAAGTAGGTCTTTTCTAAATTCAGTGCAGAGCACAGAGAAAAGCTCGGTAGCTTTACTGGCTGATAGTGCGTAAATCAAGGCTTCAGGTTAGAGTTGTTTAAAAAGTTTTATTTGTCTTAGGTTACTGACATTTACTAAGTTGATGAATGAGGTCTGTCCCAAGTTAAAGTTGTGGGGAATTATCATGTAAATGTCTTCAGCTTCAGTACAATTTTCTGATCACTCGTGATTCCTCTTAATCCGTATGTCTCTGAATAATGTTTCAAAGTTGCGTACAGGTGATCACTTGGTTTCTATCACTGGAAGTCATGGGTTCTCATTTGGAATTAATTTTAAAGTATGGGCTCATGCTTTACTCATACTGGAGCCTCCTAAGTATTTGGAGAAAAACACGTGACATGTTCTTAGAGTGTAGTTTGGGTGTTAGGGGGAGGTTGGATTTGTTTCATAATTCTTTTTTTTTAATTTTAAAACATTTAAATATTTTTTTAGTCTTAGTATATGATCTGGCTAAGTACCAGAATTCTCATTTTTACCACCCATTTGTCAACCCTGCAATGAGTTTCCTGAATGTATTAACTCTTTTCATCCTGATTACTTTATTTGGAGCTTTTAGGAGACTTGCTTTTAAAGTTGCCCCCATTTGCAGCTGGAGACCTGAGTAAATCTTACTCTTTATTATGATTAAAAAGGACACCTGAACACAGGAAACACTGATGTTTTCTTCTGTTTGCACATGCATTATAAGTTAGAGAGTTTGACTTTCCCGAAGGCACCAAGGAAGTCCTACTAAAATGAGGATTAGTGGTTCTGTACTCCATTTCAGTGAGATTTATAGGTCCAAATCCATTCTTAAGAGCTCTCGGCTCACTGGAACATTTAAGTGGCATACATTTACACTGTTTCCAGCTATTACTTCGTACAGTTTCCCTCTGATTTGTTTTTAATTTCAGTATTCACATAGAATCTCACATTTTTATCAAAGTATTGCTCCAGATTTGATTTGAGGCATCCCAGTGTAATCACTGACAAAATGCAGCTGATGAAAGACATCAGTTAGAAAAAAAAAAAAAAAAACGTAGATTTTTTTTTAAAACATCCTGCAAGATATGGATGAAGTAACAGCTGAAGTTTAAAAAAAAAATATATAAATCTGGATCATAACTCCATTTTTTTTCTTACCTCAGGTCAGATTTGGTCTTCCCCCATCACTTCTGCCATGTCCTGGTGCCAGATTCTTTTTGGGAGGCAATGTTTCTTGTCTTGACTGACAAGAGGTGCTGTCTCTGGTAGGATGAATTCTCTTCTTTGTTTTCCTTCCTTTTGGCTTTGAACTTTTATCTGTCATCTTCTTATTTCTTAGTCATTGTTCTTTTTTCCCTTTGCTGTGCTGTCTCTCTCCTAGTTTTGTTCCTAGAGAGGGCGGTTTTCACAAAGATCTGTGGATGCTGTAGGCCTGTGTCAGAGGTGAATGCAACAGAAGTTTAATGCCTGCCTCTGTGAGCCTCTTTGAAAAACAGAGCTCTAATATTTCTTGGTAACACAAATAACCCTGGTCTATTTAAGAAAATAACTATTTCCAAAATGTTTCTAGGCAGTGGGTTCTCTGGCTACTGTAGATATGAACGTGTTTAGTTGTTTTCAGATAAGGCCAGGCAGCTTCAGGAGTAAAAAAAAAAATAAAAATAAAAAAAATCCTTGTCAGGTAATGCCAAACCATTCCTACAGTATTTGTAAAGGATTTACTTTTACTTTTCAGTAACAGAGGATTGCAAGTGTGGGTGGTATGTATGGACTCACTTGTGTTAACTTATTGATACTAAAGCAGCCAACGTTCTTGTCTGAGGGGTGTTGCTGTTGGCCAGCTCTCTTGATCAGTTCTTTGAGAATATCAATATACGTATCAGAATTGTGATTTTAAACCAATTTCTAAAGTTCTCCACCTCCACATACCAGCTGAGTTGTTCTTCAGGTGCTTAATAATATAGCAGGAACACAACATCAGCTCCTGGAAGCACATACCTAGGTACATGCCTGGAACGGCGGTAGGATTATTTGGAGGCATCCTGCATGTGGCTGTTTGGATAGCAGTGTTGTGAGCTGTTGAAACTGTGATATTCTCTGGATACCTACCTCAAGTGTCCTTGCCCCAGCAGCAAATTTTCAAGGTCAGGAATGTACTAGCTTATAAACATATAATGACTTCTGTGATTGTCAGCTTGTCTTTGCTTCCAGACAAGTAATTCTGACAAGGGATAGTGTTCAAATCTATGGCAGTGTATTTTTTGCGTAACTTAACAGGGTTTTTTGTGTATCAGCAGCATGCTTAGAAATTAATGTTCACCTTAATGAATTTGAAATTGCCGAAGTCTGACTAAATAACTGTTTCTTGGTTGGACTGTCTTTTATGATAGTTAGAATGAAATTAGCTCTGAAGAAATCTGTGGTTTAGACACAAGGGCTTGTTTGTGTTTAGGGTCTTGTCACTTTCACTTAAACAAAGCATTATTCCAGCTATTTGCATGTGCTTTTAAAATAGGTGGTAATGAGGAGATGTGCTTAACACAAATGGTGTTAAGTGTGCTTTATTATGTGTATACAAAATTGCAAGCAGAGTTGTGGATTGTCACTGCAAGTGCAAAATGAACGTAGTGAGAGGCAGCTTGTAGTTCACTGGTGAAATTGGGTCAACAAGAGCAGCTTCGCCGGGAGTAATGATGGTGGAGTGTAGGTCACGACTACACAAGCATGGCTTTACCACTGCGATTTGCAGAGTTCCTTTGGACTTTATCACCCTACTTTCCAAGACTAAATGTGAGTCCATTAGCACCTGAATTGTTTTTAGTATTATTTTTTCATGTGTCCAGAGTCGTCTTTCTCCCTAAACCTGGCTGTGGAAATGAGCTAAGATGGAGAAGGAGCATTCAAGATGCCCTCCGAGAAAGATGACTGAACTTTGCAAAAGTGAACTGTAGAGATTGCACAGCTTCTGATGTTGTGCACGTAAGATGCTTGTTTTTCCAACCTAGATGTACATAAGACTGCTCACATTAAATTGATTTCATACCTGTCCCCCATATGATGAGAATACCAGCAAGCATGGTTTGATCTCGGACTATATAGGTGGAAGAGTATGTTACTCCTGCTGTAAACAATGACCAGGATTATTTGTTGTTTTGTATAGACTTGCCTTTGTTACTTACATTAATTAGATACCTTGCAGATTTAAGAAGATGGAGTGAAAACTATGCGGAGTGTCTTGGTACTCAAGTATGTCAAATACATTTTCTAACACTTTTCTGCCTTGGTTGTCTTCGATTTACATGTAAAGGTGAGCAGTTAATTTGCCCTCTTGGCTGCAGAAAGAAGGGATGCTGTGATCTTCTCCCCAGTTGTTTTGGCATAAGGCCTGCAAATTGCCAGCGTGGATCTGAGAGAACAGCAAGTTTTCCCTATTCTGGAAGATTTTCATGGGGGGAGAGGGAGGGGCTGAGAATATAGCCTGAGATTTTGCTGCAGAAGAGTGGCTTTGTAAGTGAAGGATGTCCTTGGATTAATTGACTCTTACAGGCCCAACTTGCAGTGGTTTGCATCCCGAACTGCTGCCTGACATTTACTTAGAAGCAGAGGATCAGCAGGAAGCAAATTTTCAGGTTTAACTGATGATGTCACATGAAAAAAATACACATACAAGTGGAGGATTTTAATATGTTTTTGGAGGGGGTGGAGTTTGTAGTCTATTCTGGTACTATCCAGCTTTGAAGTGTTGGAGCTAGTTACTGTAACTCGGAGCTCAGTTAATATTTTGTTCCTGGAAGCATTAGGAATGCAAGGAGAGTGACCACAGAGCTGAAGAAGTGTGTTGTTGAGAATTATGTGCCAGAGTGCAGTTGTCTAGTCAAGAATAAAGTACTCCAGGCTGTTAGTTGGTCGAAGACGCCTGACTCTGGCTTTGAGGAATGCCATGATGTATTTATTGTTCCAGCGCTAATATTTCAGGTCAGCAGATGATGAATACTGTTTGTAGTCCTTGCATTGTTTGGTGTCGAGCTTCTTCAAAACATATCTTTCCTTCTCTTTAATACCCCTATAAATCATAAGTCATGACTTTTGAAGAGGCAGGCACTGGATATGTCACTGCATTAAATATCACTCACATGGAGGAAGGTGCTGCCTGCATGCTTTTTCATACTGCTAAGCATTTGGAGGTCTTGACAGTGTATAGCAGTTGTGAAGATCCATGCTGTAGTTTCTTTCTGTTGATCCAGGAACTCTAGAGAAGCTGCTGGGAATCTGAGGAATGTCTTGTGAAAAAGTACAGAGGAAGTATTTTGAATGATCCAACAAGCTATATTCGAGACTGAGCAGACCTTAGGGCACAAGAAGGCTAAAGAACGTGCATGTACATTAATAGGATTGTCAATCCTTTTGTTTTCCTCCTGTACCAATCCTAAGGTGTCTTCCAGTTGTACCCATGGAAAATAGACTCTGTTGTCTGGACCATTGAGTCTAAGCTGATTTATGTGGGCACTGAAAGATGCCTGCAAACAAACAAAAAGGGTTCAAGCTTCTGCCTGTAAAATATATTTTATGTGGACCTTAATGTCCACATAAAATATATGTATAATATATGTACGTATAACATATGTATGACAGAGTCATACAAAGTTCATGTAGGGTTATAAACTGTAGGAAGGTACGAAGTGCTGACTTGGTCAGCTGAGAGTTATGTCAGAAGAGTAAGGTAGGTGCCAGCTCTAGTGCTGGCAGAAGAGAAAGCAAAAAAGAAAAAAACGCTTGGAAAGAAAGCAGCTAATGCTTCCTGCTTCCTGTAGGAGCTGCTGTGGTGTAGCCATCTACAGCAAGCTCAGAAAACTTGTTAAAATAACAGTTGGCTTAAAGTTGTCCTAGGGGCATGGACATGCCGTACTACAGATGGCTGTGACTGGACGGGCTGAATGAAGGTCTCTCTTCATCCTTGCTCCCCTGTGACACCACCTTGAGAACTGCCAAGGTAAACTGATAGAGTTTCAAGCTCACACCCAACCTCTGTCCTGGTATCTGCAGGCGAGGAGGCTGTGCTGTCTTCATGGTAAAACTAGCTGCATGTTTATGACATTCATTCATAAACCAGACTGAAGAATCCAACACATTGTGTAGCGAGGCAGTCTTCAAACACAAATATTTTTAAGATGTGCATGTGAGGGTGACTGTTTTTCTCACGAGCATCTGAGAATTCAAGATAGTTCAGCAGATTAGTGGTCAAGCAGAGTCTGGTAGGAAATGGAGAACAGAACTTTAAGTTAGTTAGAAAATGTGTTTTAAAAAAAAAAAAGCTGTGTGTGTGTTGTTACTGAACTATGTCTCTTTCTGAGGTGCAGAAGAAGCAGTGAGGTAACATGGTGAAAATCTCTTGTCTCTCTGCCTTCCCCAGCTGTATATCCAGGTTTTTCTTCAGTAGCATATTTATCTTATAGTGCTCAATTCTTTTTTTATAGTATATCATTTATAAAACTCTCTCAATGAAGATCTGTCAGACTTGTTTGTACAGTTGATTTTTCCTAATCATTAACATACTATTTTATGCATTTTGTAACTGCAGTGTGGCACATGAGCCTGCAGTAACACGTAGTTGGTTTTAATACTACCTCTCCTTTTTTCTTCAAATTAGGAAGCAGCATATTTATCTGTTTTGATAAAATGCTGTATCACTAAGTACGTGCTTTATTCTTGTATTCAGATCAGCAAGTAAAGGGAAACATATATAAATTACTGTCTATTCTAATTTTTAAAAATTGTCTTTTTTGTTAAAAAAAATAAAATAGTTTCCACATTTTTAGATCTCTGTGGGAAATAAGTTTGGTGGTTTTTTTATAATTGTTGTACAGTCATTACACTAGGTTCCTGTAGTAAGCATTGCTTTGCAGCTGTAAATTTCAGACTTCTTTCATCTGGTTATTGATGCTTTGTGGGAATGCAATTTTGCAAATGTTTTTGACGTTGTTGAATCCTGAATGCCATGTTCTGTAGCAAGGCTGAATGACTGATTCTCTCCTATTCAGAGAAAGGACATGAGGCTGCAGAAAGGTTTTTTCTTTTTTTTTCTTTTTTTTCCTGAAGGAAGGTGGTGAAGCTGTGGTACCTGTCTTTGTGGTATAAGTCGAACAGAGAGCTTAGGAAATTTCTTCATTGAAATTTATCATGAGGATTTGAGATATTGGGTTATGGCAGGACAGAACAATAGATTCGTGGCTTTTTATTTTTTGGTTTTTGTTTGTTTTTTGTCTTGATTTTAGTGGATCTTTTTAGTGTTTCTATACATAGCATATATTTCTAAATAGAACAGCTATATTGAAACCACAGTAATTGTTTTGAGGGTCCTCCTTCACAGCTGTTGTCCCTTCCTACCTCAGCTGAAAATAGGTTCCTTAAGTACTGATCTAAGTGTATCTTCAGTTTCTAGACAGATTGCGTTTTTTTTCCTTTGAAATGGTAGGTGGTTATTTTCTGTTCTAGGAGTAGTAATGAGCTCTCCTTTCCTATCCTTTCATTTCCTAATATGTTTGGGACTTTTATGGCACAATCATAGTGAAGTTGATGAGCTTATTTTGTACCTTCCACAGTAAATTGATCCCTTTGTATCTGGTGCGGCAGACATGGGAATTTCTTTTATAGTGTACCAAGTGATTTATTTTTTTTTTAGTACATTAGATTAAAAATCCAATTGCGTGGTGTTTTTCCTGAGAATCACATGTAAGGATGGGTTTGAATGAAAGTATTAAAAAATGTTTTTTTCTTTTTAAATTGAGCTTATTACAGTAAAAGCAATAATTACTGAAGATTCATGGACTGTGATTTGTAGATCAGTAATGGCTTTTAGAGTGTTCAGTGATCAGTAGCTATTTAGGAAAATGGTCTGATTCCGCATATTCTGAAACAACTTTGTTAGGTTTGTTAGTAAATTATTCTGAAAAATAAGTTGATTGTATGTATTAAAAAAAATGGATGGGTCTGTAAGGGAAGTGTTTAGAAGATAATAGTCTGATAACCTTTGGTTCTTTATGTGTATGTGAAGGAGAAGAAAAAAAAAAATCATGTAATAAAGCAAAAGGAGCTTTGGCTGCTGAGAGGAAGAAAGAGCAAAGGAGGCACTTGGTATGTCTGGGTTGTCAATCCAGGGAATTCATGAACAACCAGCAAAGAAGCAGAAAATTCAGAAAGAGGGGGAGAGAGTAATGGAACAAATTCAAAGCTTGACTGAAGTAGGCATGAAACCTTTTTTGCTTTGGGAGACTACATTTCCCACAGCACTTTTCAGCTTTTTCATCACGAACACGTGTAGCTTCTGTGGGCATGTTATCTGCCTGAGAAGCTGTTCCCTGTGGCAGGGAGTAGAAGTGGTTGGCAAGGCAGTTGGTTTATGTTCGTAGTAAGAGAAATGCATGAGAAAGAGCCCAGAATAAAACACTGCCACTACTGAAACAAATGCGCTGTAGGATTTTAACCTCCTATTGCCGTTTTTAAAGTACATTCATGTTAGCATTCTCGTTTGTGTTTGGAAAAAATGGATTATTTTTATAAGCTCTGAGACCTCTCGTGGTATTAAAGGAAGATAAATTTATTCTGCGCCATCCGTGGCACCGTACAAAATGGAAATGTTGAAAGTAGGCTGTAGGTTTGAAAGTGTTACTGTGTTCGTTTCTATAAACCTGGTGGGGTAACAGGGAGGAATCCAGCTACAGCTGCCTGCCTTGTATTGGATGTTGCTGATACACTTCAGTGAGGAGAATCACTTGCTCTTCTTTCCACATCCCTCTTCCAGCTGCTTTCTGGTTTTGTTTTCCTGACGTGAAAAGCCTGCGTATTTCCAAACCACTTTGTGCAAATCTGTCCTGTAAGTCTCGGCTATCATGGGTCGTGTTCTCCCAGTCAATGCCTTGTGAGAGTTTTTGAAACCCTCTGTCTCCTCCTTCTAGCCCTGTGGTTGCCCAGACAGTGCTGCATGCTTGCTGCACTCCTGCTTGTGCAAAATCTTGCCTCTCCTCTGTGCTGGATGGGAGAAAAGGTTGCCATGCTTTTTTTATTTTGTGAATGTTTTAGGTATAAGAGGGTTAGGAGCGAGTCCGACAGATCAAAAATAAATCAAGCTGAGTATCTGATTTGGACACAGCAGCTACGTACAGGGTGTACCTCAATGAAGTATTTAATTTCTGCTAAGCCTTTTGCAAAATTTTACAGGGAAAGCTGATGAATTTTGACTCTTCCAGGTGTTCTGAATATTGATGTTTTTCTCTTGCCTGCCTATAACAGTGGCTCATAGAAAAAGGAGTTGAGGCTGTCAAGCATTTCTACTTTTCTGCTCAGTTGAGTTGAGCCATACTAATTGGTGCCCTCCAGTGCCTGATTGGACATGTCTTGTTCTACCTGTTGTGTTTTTTTTTCTTTTTTTTTTTTTTTGTTACTCTTCTTAAATAACACCCTTAATCAAAATATGCAGGGTGTTTTCTGAGAAGACTGCCTCTAATTCTTGCAGGGCTCAACAGAGAAGTACCAGTTCTTCTGTTTAACTTCTCTTCGGAACTTGCTCTGTGATTATTCACATTTTTAACACTGATAAAACTAATTCTTGTGTGATGCTCTTCCTCCCATCCCAGTTCCTTTTCAGTTGATGTTCACCTTTTTCTGTTTTTTTTTTTTTTTGGCCTAAAATAAACTCAGGAACTTGTCTTTGTCTCTTAAATAAGAAACTTTGCTATTGATTTTACTAGATACAGGGTAAGTAGTAACAGCCCAGTGCTGTTGCTGTTATTTTCTAGCCCTGGCACTGTTTACAGCTTTCCTCTGTTTAAGTATTTTTGTGTTAATAGAATTCACATGCTGTTTGCCATTTTCCAGATTAACAGTGTTGTTAAATAAGATCGTGTCTGGTGCCAGTTCCTTTGCTGCCACATTACAAACTTTCTGTGCCCTAATAAATGTGTTGAAATTTGTTTAATGTGTTTACAATATTTTAGCAGGCTTTCACATTGTGATGGTTTTGAAGGTCAAATTAAATTATATTAATGAAGGATTAGATTTGTATAAAACGTTACCAAAAATCTATCAAATCAAAAATCAAATTATTTCTATCATTTTTAAAAAATCAAATATTCAATTAGAAACCCAAATTTGGTCAATCATAAGTCATTGCAATGTAGGCTGTTTTTGGTTCTACTTCAAAGGTCTGTTAAGTATGTCTAGCACGCCTTTGTGAATCAGTTCTCATGACATGCTAAGAATTTTGCTGCATTTTAAATATTTGGATATGTTAATTGTAGTATCTCCATCTGAGAAGACATTTAACATTTTCTGTTAAAAATACAGAAGTCCGTGGTACTCTCAGTGACGACATCTGCATGCTTTAGGAGGCCAGGGCTTAAAGCTATAACCTAGTTTTCTCCGTGATTTCAAGGAACAACTGGTGAAGAGCCTGATCAGGGTAGGAAGCACACAACTCACTGTTTAGGATGGTAGTGACTATTTAATACACCCGTGTTGTTGTTTAAGGTGTTTTGTTTTTATTTTCTAATGTGTCTGTGAGGAAATGGTTTGCCTTTTGTTTTGTGGTTATTTGCAGTAACTTGTAAAAGTAATAAAACAGGAGGCATAGGAAATATTATTGTAGGAGGTTTCAAGGCGGATTCCAAGGTAGTTTTTTGCTAAAGAATAGAAATAAATCCTTAGACAGAAACAGGGTAGGGTAGTTAAAAATATATATATAAATAAATACATGTTAGAATTGGTCTCCTGCAGCTGCGTTCTCCTCTTACCTGGGAGGGTTGCCCAGGACTCCTACGAGCCTGTTAAAATCCTCTTTTAATCCAAGCTTATTTTCTGCATTTTGGCACAGGGATATGCAGTATTTCCTCTGCTTTCTCCACAGTATAGGTAAGTTTGTCCTTCTCTGGTTAGGGAGGATGCAAAAGTATTCCTCCTTGCTTGCCATGGAAGTCGTCATTTTGGAGCGTAGACAGTACAGTGACTCTCAGTAAAATGATGTCTACGTTGCAAGTCCAGTGTCTCCAGCAGCTTCTAGAGCAATTCCTATTTTTTTCTTTTATGTTTTTCATGATGTCTCGTAGGTGTTTTTGAAGAGATGGAAAAATATCAGGATTGTATGAGAAATGTTTAGGAAGGATGTGATTGCTCTTGTTGTGCAGAGAAAATACATGATTGGGGTTGTTGGGAACTGATCAAGGTTATGGGTGTGTGTGCAGAACCTATTTTTGTCTGCTCCAAGACAGAATGAATAATAGTTAAAGCTCATCTGACAGAAGTATTTGTATCGTATCACCTTTTTTGGTGAATTGGTAGTTGGGCAAATGTACATTACGATCTGAGTAATTGATCACTTTTTTATTTTTGGACAGTGTTCAGTAAATTCATACTGATTTTGCTGTTCTTTGCTGTTCCTTTTGGAAAAGGTGATATTTAAAAAGAAAAAGTTTCACAGTCGGGGTTTATGAGATTGCTGTTATGTCATCTGACTGGGGTTGTAAGCAAATAACTTCCCTCTTTTGGTCGGTTTCAGCTACTGCTGTAGTAGCGAAACCGCTGGTGTTTCTGGGATCTATTTTTAAAAAAATGTTGCACTTCACATTTATTTTTGCTTTAATGGTGGCAAAACTGTTCTTGGCCCTGCTGCGGGAATGTCGCTGTGTGATGCGATGCCATCTGCTGGGCAGCGCCATTGGTACAGGGGAGAGGCCTCAAACTGGCCTGGCAGAGAGCTAAAGCCTTGAAGTAAAACTGCTTCTGATTTTTTTTTTTTAATTAAGATCTTGACGTACAAATAATTGGGTATATCTCAAGGGCGTTCCTGGGAGGAATAGAAACAGCCTTGGTTGTTGCATTTAGATACTGCGGCCTCCCTCTCAAAGTTGGACCAGGGGGAGTGAAGCACTGAGTGACTTTCTTTTGGTATTCAGTGCGTTTTTTGTGGTGTTGAAGGGGATTGTGCATTATCGTAATGGTTATTTTGTTCGTTGGCTGGTTTTAGTACAGCATGATTAGAACCATTTGTGTAATCAAACAGAAATGAGTGACTTAAAACATTGGCAAATTCAAGTTAAGAAAAAGCAGGATGAAGCCATGTAGTACAACTGTGCCATGCCTTACACCTAGGCCTTAAGGTAATTTGCTTAATTAATTACCTGGCCAGGTACAAGTTTGTGTCTGGGACAGTCCTCCCTGGCATGCAGGCAGTCAGCTGTTTAAGGTTTGTGGTGTAGGAGTTGAAAGGCGTGATCAGAGAACCAGGAAATTACGGAGGGGAAAAGGTTACTGTCATGGTAGGGGCAGATAGGGGATTGCTGCTGTGGGGAGCCATCAAAAGCCTTTCTGCCCTTCTGGACTGATACAGCCACCACTCCTTCCTTTTCTCCCCCATCTCTTCCCAAATGCAAGTCTACATCATCCCTGCCTGCAGCTTCAGGCCTGTCAGCTCTTTTAGGAGGTGTGCTAGTCTGGCTGCTTCCTCTTCCACGCTGCTGTAGGAAGATGCTGCGTGTTCAGCCCTGTTACTCACGGGATGCGTGAGGAGACAGAGCATTTTTAGTTACCTCGAGTAGCTAAAGGACACGACGTGTGGGTTTTCTGTTCAGCACTTGGAGCTGCGGGAATGGTGGAGTATGTGCAGTGTAGTACATCTGTCTCCATGATGCTTGTGTTTGTATTCTGCTTTAGGTAACATTTAAGATGCTTAAAATCAGACTTTGCTGGCGTTGCTGAACTTCTGGTGAATTTTTCACGCGAACAACAAAAATTGCTGTTTCTGTAAGTCAACCTCTCAAATTTGGCAGTACTGAGAGGTGGGGATACTAAACTAAGAAATGTTTGGCTTAATATTCTTTTAATGGTATCAAGTGGCATATATTTTCCTAGCTTCAGACCCAGAAGGAACTGAAAAATTGGGCAGAATTTACTGCTTTAAGGTCAGAGGTTGACGTGTAGACTACAGATGAGATGGTTAGTGTCAAGCAAATGTATTAAAAAAAAAAAAAAAAACACTGAAAAAACATCTTACATTGAAAATTATCAGATGCATATTTTAAGGAGTGTTACTTATGATCTTCAGAATATAAAAATGAAATGCACTATACAGGTTGAAGACTTTTATACCGTAGAAGATGGCTCAACTGTGTTTTATTTTTCATTTGTGTGCTGAAGTTGGGATTTCCGAAAGGTAATTGTGAAAGGCAGAAGACTTGAACTTTATGCCCTTAATTTCTAAAAGTTAAATGATGTGATAGGTCCAGAGTACTGCTAACACTTTTGAAGTTTGTTGTTTGAGACAGGAACATGTTCCAGTACCTCTGTATGGCACATGTGTGGTTGCATGTTCTTTATAAGCAAAAACAAACAAAACAACAAGCCCTGCCAAGTTCTCCTTTGGACTTTTTTAATGCTGCATGTAGCTATTTGCTCTGCTGAGGTTCTGAGAAGTTTTACAAATGACTTCAGATTTTCCTTCTCAAAGACAAATTCCTGGTGACGTGTTGCATCTGGCAGCGTAGCTCGTATGCTTTCCACTCCTGAGGAGAATTAATACCTCATAAATCTGTTGCATTGTGTGGGTATACCCATCATCCTGTTGCTTTGCAACATATATCTATTGAAGCTCTCTTAGATTGCTTTTTTAAGGGATGACTTTTATACTCCACTTGACAACCATTACCTTCTCCTCATTAAAATCTTGTCCATCCTGAGCAGGAAGCCAGTCAGAAGGAAACCACTTCTGAGGTACTCGTTATGTTCTCATGCTGTACATGTTATATTTGTTCCCAGATCGTATGTCTCGAGGTTCAGGGATCTAAACTAGGTTTTAAATTACCTCTTGAATTTTGCTGGCAAATGCTGTTGCTTTTCATTGAGAAAAACATCAAAGTTGTGGTCTTTCTCTGCCCAGTAGTGAGTAGGGTTCAGCCTCTGTGCTTTCCCATGTGAAATATTGAAAAAAAAAGTAATGCCTGTGTTGCTTCATTTGTCAGTCTTACAAACGTATACAAGATTTTGTTGCATTTAGGCCGTAATTTTTGTGTAATGTTACTTCTATGGTCTCTTGGTAGGTCTGAACAGTCTTGTGTGTGCTGTATAAACATTTTCTCCGATAATTTTTATCTGGAACAGATTGTTGAGCAATCAGAATAATATTAAAAGTCCATAGTATTTTGGGCAGCCAAGAGTGTGTGTGTGTGGTGGAATAACCCCTCTGCTCTGTTATAAATGTGTCTATTCAAGGCAGTAATTTTTTTTTTTGACTTGCAGAATATCTTACTTGATTTTACACCTCAGGTTTGTTTGCAATTGTAAAAACAAATTAGTCCCAACATACTTAGCATTTGAACCACGTCTGTCCAGCATTTTTTCCCTGTTACGAAATCAGATTTTATGCTTTCTTTGGTCGCTCTGTTAGACCCAGCAGAGGTTGATTTGATGATAATTAATTCTTAGCAAAACTAATTTTTTTTTATTTGTCATAATAGCAAAGGGTTTTTGATTGTCAGGATCAAAGTGACAAAGGTGTTTGTGGGTGGGAGAGGATTGTGGTTTTTTTTTTTTTTTTTTTTTTTTAAACAAACAAACAAATTACTATTCAGCATCCTTTACATAAAATGCTGGTGTGACAATATCTTCCTGAGGTCGTTGCCCTTGATTAGGTGCTGATGTGGAATGATTTGATATATAAGGAAGAATTTTGTATGAAAGAAGAAGAACAGTTTATTAATGAGACTGTCAAGTACCTCCTGACTGATTTCACTCAAAATGCAAAGTTGTGACTGTGGGCATTGCAAAGGGATGCTGCTGAAGCAGCCTTCAGAAGTTGGGTAGTGAAAGGTAGGATGAACCGAACCCCTTTAGCTGTTAGCACAATGCTACCCTCTAGTGGAACAGAGTTGCATTTAAAAGGCAGAACAAAAAACCCAACCTTTGTCAGAGAGCAGGAAATTTTTACTTAGCATGTTAGGCAGTGTATGAGAGTACTTGGCACAGCAGCAGCAACGTAGAAGAAAATTTGAGGAAGAAATGGGATAATCTATGGTAATGAATTGAAAACCTAAACTGTAACTAAAATGTTTATTTCTTACTCTGTGTTCAAACGTTCTCGATGAATAGCAATTCCTTCTGGGCTAAGAGGATTTCTCTCAAGCATTTTCTTAAAAGTCATTAATTAGCATATTGCACCAGTCAGAATTGTATGCTGACTATCTAAATCTTTGTCACACGTTGTTCAGTCTTTTCTTTCGGTTGGTTGTTTGCTTTTGTTCCTCGCTTCAAAACGAATCCTTCCAGAGCCTGTTTTTTTTTTTTTCTCTAAACCTGTGATTAATATGGATGCATCCAGTATAATCTGACATTCTTGAATCTGTAATATGCCTGCTGTATTTGCAACATAAGGTAAATGCAGGGAAATGTTGGAAGATTGGCATCTGGTGAAAGATACCATGCTAACAGGAATATGTTACTGCTGAGTGCTTGGGGGTTTTGTAGGGAATTTCAGTTGACATAAAGATTAAAGTCGAGAAAAATGAAAACCAAAGCTTTCATAAGGAAGTGAGAGTGTTTACTATAATAGAAGTGGTAGGGTCAGAGAAGATTACTGGGCTGGGTATTTCAGTTTCCAGATCTCAGTTTAGATAGGTGGGTGAGGTTTTGGCAGCCAGGTAGTCAGCTTGGAGAAGAACAGGAAAAACTGCAACAGGCCTCAGTTTTGGTGGGACTGCTCTTAAAAGGGATGACTAAGAATAAGTGACGAGAATAAACGGGTTCAGTGGGGTATCTCAGATTTAAAAATGGGTTTAGTTCCCAATCTAAGGCCTTTAATTTAATTATTAGTTTTTTTAACCAATTTCCTTTAGGGGCTTTCTTTCTCTGCTACATGGAAAAAAATAAACCACCATACAAAAGTAGCTTGGTACATCGATCCAGTGCTGTCAGCTCCTTTCTGCAGGGGAAAGAAGTGGTAGTTTGGAGCCATGGCAAAATACTGAGCATGAGACATGTAGAAAGCATAATTTCATTATTCTTTTAACCTGAATTTTGTTGTTGTTAAGCTCAGATTGTGTACTTTCCAGTAGAGAATTGATTGTAGGAAGCAAAATACATCTGCTGTCTGAAAACCTTGTTGCATTTATTTTTAAGTAAAAACATTATATTGTGATTTGTGTTCATGGTTGGATTTTTCCAGAGAAAAACTAATAATCACAAAATACATGGGAGGAGGGGCATTGCACTTCAGAATCCATTGGCAGGAGGAAAATGTGTAAAGGCAAACTTTAAAAACATGTCTTTCCTCAAATAGGATCTGTGTAGATGTTTGAGAAAGCATGTGACAGGAGGAGTTTGGCAGTGGCAAAGAAGCGTACATCTGCAGTAAATCAGCTGCTTTGAGTTTAAAGAAATAAGACGTACCTTCCCCACTTTTTGGGGAACCATGGCTTAATACTTGGTTTGGAAAGTTGTTGATGTCTGACACAGGCTCTGTGTTAAACTAGTCTGCTTATTTCAGTACGATGCCTAACTTGCTGATCGAGTGCTTTCTGGAAAGTTAAGCAGGCAACAAAAAGGCTTGCAGTGCTGCCAATAGCTGATAAGTGTTTTCTGTATAACGTGCATTGTTGGGGGAAATTTGGATGCTGCATGTATAAAGCTTCGTACATCTCAGTATGAAAACAGCAAACAAATGGACTGAAACATGAAAATTTTACACGGTTAATGAGCAGATGTCCTCAGAAATCAGGTTGCTCACAGTATGCAAATTATCAAACATCGTTCCAGATCCTTCAGAGTTAATAGAAGAAAAATCAGAGAAAATCATGCTAAGGGGGCAAGATTAAAAAGTTTGGAGTCCTAAAAAATTTAGTTCTGTTAGGCTATTAACAAGGATATTCTTGAAGCAGTTTCTTCTGAATAAACTTCCATGTACGGTTACACCCAAGCTACATACTGAGCAAGGCAACTGAAGAATTAGCTTCAGTATTCATACCAGTGCACAGTGCTTTGACCTGAGAAATGATGAGAGAATGCCTTAAGGTAGTCCTGTCGGTGGAGAAACTTTTTTTTTTTTTAAAAAAAAAAAAAAGAGAAAATTTTGTCCACTAGTCATCCAATTGTTTGAACAAGTAGCAGAGATTTAAAAGCAATAACTGATTGTTGCATTCCTGCATTCCCATGTTAGGGCTTCTGTTCAGATGCTACAGAGTGGGGTAGCACAACAAAAAGAAATGCAAGCATTTTTTTGTAATTAACACCAGTCCTCCTCTCTCTGGCAAGTAGGCTTAAAAAAAAAAAAAAGTAAATAGGCCATGGGTTATGGTGTCAGTATTTTGTTCTGGTAATGTTTCTCTAAAGTCTGTGCTTGAAGGGAGCTGTGAAGAGCAAGCCTTAGCTGATGGTGAAAGAGGATGTTGATGAAAATTTTGCCTGCAGTGTATACGGTGCTGTCTTTCCTGGAGGCCCTTAATTTACCACTGCAATTGAAGGAAGTTTGTTAGGCGTGAGAGATTACAAAATGGTGATACTTCTGCAATTAACCAAGTAACCAAGAGACATCTGAGACCACACAAAAAAATGAAAGTCTCTGGAATCTGTTAAGGCTTTTCCTGACACACATAGTATGAGTACTCGCAAGCGCAAGTACTGAGCTCCAGAAAGAAATAAGGTGGAGAGCACTGATGCAGCCTAACTTCCGCCCCCCCCCCCCCCCCCCCAAAAAAAAAAATAGAAAAAAAAAAAGTCCTACTTTGTAATACATAGTAATATCAGGAATGATTGTGGTGTTCTTGAAAATTAGGATGTTAAGAAAAGTGTGAAAGTAAAGGCAGAAAAGCTCATAGACTTCTGTAAGTGATGTTTGTTGTCATTTTTTTTCTTCCTTTATCAACCAGTATGCTGTTCAGATAAGAAGAGCATTTGACCCAAAACTCTTAGCTGAATAATCAAATACTAGTAGTCCTACTACCAAATAAAGATGTCTGTAGGAAGGTGTGTCTAAAGGTATTCTATAACAATTTGTTATCACTTCAGATGCTCGAGTGTGCCCTTACTTTACTTCTAGAGTTCAAGAGCTTGATTTTCAAGAACAGTATTTAATTAGAGACGCAAATGCCTTTAGAAATTGAGTTGTGTATGTAAGCTGTAGGTGTCAGAGATGGCTGATTTCTTTTGTTTGTTGAGAGGGAGCAGGAACAAATCTGTTTCATTAAAAAAAAAACAGCTTTTATTGTTGTTTTAAAACTTTTTTTTTTGTTTACAGGTGTCAGCTGTGATGCATGTTTAAAAGGAAATTTCCGAGGTCGACGATACAAGTGTTTAATTTGCTACGATTACGATCTGTGTGCAACTTGTTATGAAAGTGGTGCAACAACAACAAGGCATACAACTGACCATCCAATGCAGTGCATACTAACAAGAGTAGATTTTGGTAAGTGGTAATTTGAGACTCTAGTCGTTTGGTGCTGTGTTGTGTTAGTAAACAGAATATGGATTTTTCATGTTTCTACTTACTAAGCACTTTTTCTTCCATTAGCACACTGAAAATAAGGGCACATTCCCATTTTCTAAAAAAAAAAAAAAAAAAAAAAGGCATGTTTTCCTGATTCTGGTATATAAAAACTCTTACATATTTCTTAATTTGGTGCACAGCAGGTTATCAGACTACTAAGTATATTTGATAACAATTATATTTCCAACTAACTTCCAATTCAAAAAATGGGGTAAGCTTTCCCCTTCAATATCTTGTACCTGTAAGTGAAAGTGAAGAAGCAGAAAAATGATGAGATTCTGGAGGAGAGTTGTTCTCTGGTGGTTTATGTGGGAATGTTGGTACAGCAGGGTAATGATAGGCTGGCTGTAGTGAATGTGGCAAGGACTAGCATGTAATCTTCTTGGGACTCCTTTGAAGTTTCACTAATTTCAAAATTATTTCTTACTGTAAAACCACATCAATATTTAAAAATAAGTTCTTGTTTCTCCTATCCCATTTGCTGTTTCTGTTGCATCAGTGTAACAGTGGGGTTGTAACTGAGGAAATACTTCTGCATCAAACCTCTACAGTAATATGCTGCTGTCACTGGACATTAAACAAATATATGCTCCAAGCCCACAGGGCTCACATTTTAATATTTTTTAGTGATTCCAGCTGTGTTGTTCTTCACATTTTGAGTGCTTTAGAGGTGATAATTTCTTTGTTCTTGATGAAAACAGAAATAGTCTGCTTCCTTATTGATTTAAACACCAGAGAACAGCTGGATATAGAAAAGTACTGTTTCTCTTTCAAAATGGCTGTTGGATGTCTGAGTTTCTCTCAGTTCTCAGACCTCTGCTTGCCCTGAGAATGCCTGGTCATGACTTCTAAAATCCAAGCCATGGGAATCTAGGGTTTGGGAGGAAAGCATTTAGTTCATTATCAAAAATGCATACAATCATTTTTGTTTGCATATGTTTCTTTCCAGGCTTCTTTTTTAGGTCTTTCTTACGAGTTAAAAATCTCCACATAACAGTTCAGAGTTTGGGTCAGTATTGGAGATGCACAGTTCAGACTGATTTGTCCCCTAGCAGTGGCTATTCTTGGATGTCTCACACGGGCTAAAATGACAGCGTTGTCGTAAACATTAAGTGGTCATAATTCACAGGGGAAAGAGGACTGAAACACACTTGCTGTGGAGGCTGAAGTTGATGTTAAATACCAAAACTTTGAATGTCATGCAATGGGGAAATTTCTTCTAAACACATACCTCTTAAAAATGCTTGTCATTAGAATGTAGGAATGTCTAGAAAATGTATTTTGTTGCTTGCAACTTAAATATTTCTCTCTTGGAAGTCTTTGGGAAACAAGCCTGTCTTTTGATTTAATGTACATCATTTGTGTATGTTGTGGTGGGCAGGGAGAGGTTATTTTTTGTCATTTGAGCCTGCAGGAAGAATCAGAGAGGTGGAAGGTTACAGTGAAGTACTGAGGTAGGTGGGTAATAGGGCTCTGAGGGCTACTCCTGCATTGTTTAGTGTGCGTGCTACTGTGGCTTCTTTAACTTAAAGATGTCTTCTGGAAATTTCATTTGGCTTGATATCTGAGCATTTCTCCCACAGAATCAGTGTCAGGAAGGATTGTTCCTGCATGTCAGCACTGCAGCAAGACTACTTGCTGGATTAACAGTGCAGGGCAGTAACAGAAAAGAACATGTTGCTGGACTCCTAGCCACAGCAGTGGTTGATGCAAGAGGGCACCTGAGTACTACCGAGCTTGGAAACATACACTGTTGCATGGACTAGGGAATGTTTATAGATAACATTTTCTTAGGACTCAGGAAGGTCTGTACTGTCTTTCTTAAAATGTTCTTATTCTACAATTCCTTGTAGAATGTCAGTCATAAAGGAGCGTGGCTTTACAGTATGTTACAGTTATTAAGAGAAACTGTGGTAACTTTTCAAAGAGACCTCTATAGGCAAGATCATACGACTGAAGAACATCCAAAAATTTAGGAGCCAAGAAATTCTAAGTTTAATTTAAAAGTCTATAATGAACGGTAGAACTAGTCTAAAATGGCCTCTTCCAAGGTTACCAGGGTAGTTATGCCAGTGAATTTAAAAATCATAAAGGAAATATATTAACAGGTTAAAAGAAAAATAATCTCTTGGAGAAGATTGGAAATCTTAAACTAAACAGCACAGAGGTAATCAATTCTTCAGTTTCTTCTTGGTGACATGGTAGGTTGAACTTAAAAGAAAGAAAAGAAAGTGTCTTCTAATGTATGATGGGTAGGGATTGTATGAGAAAGGAAAACTTCAGTAGAAACATGGACTGAAAGCCTTTTAGTATACATGTAGGTAGCTACATGAATTCTAGATTAGGTGGTCAGTGGCAAACTTCAGTACTGTTGTCTGTGATCAGGTTTGACTCAAAGGTATGAAAACTGTTCCATTTTTGTAAGAGTGAACTTAAAGGTATTGGGTATGTTGGGCTGGGGAGAGGAGAGGTGGTTAAAGATGAGCATTGTGCCAAGGAGAAGGAAGCAGCATGGGGGATCCTTCTGTTGCAAAACTGAAACAAGCACTTCAGCCGAAATCAGTGTTGCTTTTCTGATTTTAAAAATGAGAAAAGGGATCAGTGAGTCACTTGCTGGAGATCCAGCTGCAGGTGATGATGAGGACCCTGGTATCCCTAGTTCCCGTCTGACCAACACTGTCTGTGTGCAGACAGCTGGATTCACCTCAGTACTCTGTTCTTAAAGCTGTGACCAAGCTCAGGTTTGCAGTGGATAGCTAATCACATGGACCGATCCCATGTATCTGGGATAGTTTCAGCATAGAAAAAAAATGTATTGTTTACCTCCATGAAAATTCTAGTAAATTTTTAGGGTTCATAGTCACAGTAATAAGGCTGCAAAGTATACGGCAGAAGATGGGCTCCTTCAGGTGCCTTGAAGGCGCTTTTTTTCCCAGAGACTTGGACTAGTATAGAAGCCCTTATAAGAATGCTGAAAATGAATGAAAAGCCTTGGTGATTACTTGTGACACCAGTGTTCAGTCTTGAACCATCTTGTTGGCTTATCTGTCTTTCAGAAGTCATTGTGTGAGCTAGTGTTACTTTGGAAAGTAGATGGGATTCAAAACAGCCATGGTGGTATTGTTCCAGAATCCTGTTGTATTACTTTAATAGAGGGACTGTAAAAGTGTACCTTTAGTTTCCAGCTCTGACGTTTATGTGACTTAAGGTCTTGACACCTTTTGTGGCCTAACATTTAGGCAAAATTTGCTGCTGTTTCCTCAACCTGTCATCTTATGTCAAGTTTGCCAACACTCTAACCGTCTTGGTGGACACATCTGCACGTGCATGTCTTCCCCACCTCCTGCCCCAAACTACTCCATTTTTGTGTGCGTTTGTCTTAAACTGGAGTGACCCTCTATTCCTGTTGTGGCCTAACAGGTGCCAGGTAACATGGGATAATCACAACCCTTGATTTGGTTGTTATTTTCTTTTAGTGATGCAGCCCAGGTCATGGTTTCCCGACATCGATGCGGGGGCAAACAGCTGGTTTGCTGTCCACCGAGACACTCCAGAGCTGTTAGCAGAGCTGCTCCCCAGCATACACTGTCTCTAAGCAGCAGCTGCTCTTTTGGCACTACTCAGTATTGGCAGATGGACCTCAAATCATCTCTAACCTTCCTTAGTGTCAGTGCTGGCTCATGGCTTCAGAATGTGGTGCTTGCTGTCGGGAAGCAGCAAAACCAGGGCTGCTCCACAGGGAAGAGCAAGTCGAGAGCTGAGTGACCACAGCACAAGAGGGGTCAGCCTCCTCGCTTGGAGGGAGCAGTCCTCCTGTAATCAAACAAGATGTGCAGGGCAGGGTTGGTGAGAGGATCAGGCCCTGCTGACTATCCCAGAGAAAGGAAGTGTAACATTTCAGGTCGGGGGTTCGTGGGGAAAATCCATCTAAGGCAGCAGGAGGGCCGGGCACAGCCACAGCAGGGTTTATGGCCAGATGTCTGGATCTTAGATATAGGGTGCAGGCAGGCAGAGAGGTCTGCTTTGTCATTTTATTCTAGCAAACATGGCTATCGCAGTGCATTGGTGGTGAAAAGAGGGTTCCAAGTAGGTGAGGAGAGGAGATCCTGCCACTTGGGAATATGTACCTCCAGTGTGTAAAGCAGGGCAGTATTTATGATAGGCAAAACATTGATGTCCAGATGACTAACACAGCTGTATGGCTGTGTATCATTATGTCATAGGATCAGTCGTAAGGTAGTTCTGGTTGGAAGGGACCTCTGGGGGGTCTCTGGTCCAACCCTGAGCAGGGCCAGCATTAATCAGGGCTTTGCTCAGTCTTGAAAACCTCCAGGGATGGAGGTGGCTTAAAGCTGTATCAGGGGAGATTCAAACTAGACATGAGGAAAAACTTTTTTGGAGAAGATAGGTAGACAACTGAATCTATTCATCCTGTATTTTGGGTATCCTGGTCCACTGCTGATCTACGTGGTGGAAAACATTTTTCCTTACACCCCCGTAATGCACCGCTGTGAAGAGCCCAGTTTAGTCTCCTTCCTCACATCTTGTAGGTGTGGGGGTGCCCCAAAGCCACCTCTGCTCTAGGCCGAACCATCCCCAGCCTGCAGCCTCCCCTTGCAGCAGTGCTCCAGCCCCAGAAAGCTCCAGGCAGACCCTTTTTTGATGTGCTGTGTTGCCACCATTTGTTTTCTTCGAACACCGATAAAAAAATATTTCAAATAATTACACTACAACTTGTTTAATACCAGCATTTTTATTTGCGAGTATCTAATTGAAATTAAATTACTCATGGAAGAAAAACAAACCTAAAATTCCTGACTTTCATGTACCCTTGTAAAAGAAATATGTCTAAACAGCAAACAAGTACAAGCTGTTGTAAAATGTACTCCTGAATCATCTCTTTCAAAGACTGATTTTTATCTAAGGAATCTTACTGTACTTCTGCCTCATTTCTAACCTTCTGCCAAGTTTCAGAATGTATTCGCTGAGGATTTAAATGTTAAATACAAGTAGTCTGGATGGATGATAAAGCAAAACTGCTCATATTTTTGCTTGAGTTTTCACATTAAATTGATTTCCTTCAAGAATAGCTATAATCTATAAACAAGTTTGAAATCTAAATTCCTAAGCTATTGTTGACTCCTTTTTAGACAGTGTTCTGATTCTTCTATTCCGCTGTGTTCTTCCTGCAATGGATCAGCCATGTAGGTAATTAATCTCCTCCTGGAGGAATGTGATTTAGTCTGGTGGTTTTGTTGTTTTCTTTTTACTGAGCAACCTTATCTGCCTTCCTAGCTCTTCTGAGAAAAGGGCTGCAGAGGTCCAGAGGAGCTTGAAGAGTTATGGCCTCAAAATTTTGTGTAGGAGGGCATTTGGAAAGAATCAAAATTCATTATCTGAAAGATCTCTTTGTTGCTACAAGGGATTATTCTTTAGCCATGAGCCAGTTGCATCAGAGCAGTAATACATGGAGCCATGGCCTTTTCATTTTCCCCACACTGCTTCCAATCATTAGGGCCTTCCTTACCAAATGAACCTTTGGTCATCAATAATATGACTATGGTAATAATTTTTAGGACTGTTCATGTACTAGAAACAAAACAGGTAGAGAGATATCTATTCAATAACTGAACTCTAAATCCAGAGAGAAAAAAAGATGGATGATACCACAATTGCCAACCAACTAAAAAACAACTTTTTTTTTTTTTTTTTTTTTTTTTTTTTTTTTTTTTTTAGAACTTAGGCTGTTTAAATTAAAACATTTCTGGCTATAAAAGCTCAGAAGCTTGATTGTAAGAGGTGGAGGGAGATTTGAGGAAAAATAAGGAAGATACGATCTTCCAAAGGAAAAAGATACTCGTATTTGCCAGTAACTTATTTCACTTCTTAAGGGTGCTTTTTAAAATATATCTTTTCTTTCAGATGAAGGCATACTTAGTTGCCATATGCATGTATGTTTGCTGTTACAGGAAAGATGAGAAAGGAAGTATAAGTGGGAGAACATGTGGGAGCATAATCAAGAGGTTGGAAGGAACTCGGATTTTTTTTTTTTTAATTAATAAATGGCTTGTTTCAGATTCTGTAAAAGCAAGGACCAGAAACAGGATTTGACAGCACTTGTTGAACCTCTCTCCTCTGTGATAGAACAGTACTACTAGAATTGTTGACATCTGGACTGAGCTAACAGCATATCCATGGGAGAGAGATTTTTACATGCATGTTAGATTTACCACTCTCTTCAGATTGGTAGTGGCCCGGTGCCCTTTGGTCCCTTTCTTCAAAGTACTTCCATTCATGAAATGGTGAGGTTTATAGGTAGAGGCTTTTAGATGACCTAATAATTTTAAGAGACTATTTTTTTTTTTTTTTTTTTTTTTAGGTAGTAGATGTTACTTTTATAGGCAAATCCTCTAAAGAATAAGATGATTTGCCCCTTTTGTGTTAGCTTGCCACTTTGTCATCTTCTTTTTTCACCCAAATAGCATATAAGGTGTCAGAACTAGAAAATTTACAAAAATGAGACTGCTCAGCTAGGAGTATCTTGAGAAAAATTGACTTGAAGCTCTGGTGTGTGTATGTCTGCAGCAGTGGAAAATCCCATTTTTCCAATCATTAAATAGGTATTTAATAATCGTGATAAAAATCATACCAATGCATGAGGGAAATTGGATGATTAATTAAACGAGCTATCACTAGGTCCTGTTGTGTGTGTTTGACTGGCATTTTTGTTGTTCCTACAGGTATGCAGCCTTCTTTGCAGAAGTTCTTGCTGCATTACTTTAACCAAACAAGATAGAGTTTACTTGTGCTATTTTGGGCAGATTAAATACAGTGAATTTGGAATTCTTTATTACTATCCAGTTCAAAAGCTTGGCCATCTCACTGATTTTGTTCCCAGAATATTTATGTATGTCCCAACATTTTTGTATCTTCTGAACATGAAATAACGTGAGAACTGAAGTTCACATCTCCTCTGTGCAATGAAACAGTGGAAAGAAATGTTTCTCCTTTTGATATACATGCTTCTCCTTTTTGATACAAAAAGGAGACTTGTGTAATGAGCTTTTGTTAACAATTTGTCTTCATACAATGCTAAGAAGGATTCTTTCATCAACCTCCACTAGAGCACTTTGCATTTATCTGTTTTATTCAACTATATTTTTTTAATCCTTTGCCTTTCAAAATATTTTTCTGAAAGAGTATTTGTTCCACTTTGTGTACAATTGACCCATTCAGATACTGTTAGTGAATCTTTAAAACTTCGTCCTGTGTAAACCTTGTTCCTGCTTTCCTCATTTGAAACAATGACATACTTATATTCTTCATATTTGGGTATGCTGCAGCATATTGGCAATTTTTATACCCTCACTCATGTTTTTATCAACATCAGAGTAGGAATCTGAATGTGAATTTTGAGAAAACTTTCAGAAGAGTGTGCAATGAAGTGGCACTGTCTGGAATCTTCAGTGTCTCGAAGTTTTGTGAATTATGTGCATCACCTGTGTGTTGTATCTGAAACAGCCTTTGTACCGCCTCAAGACAGTCTTGGAACAGGTTGATTGTCATATCACTTTATATTGCATATCATGTTTAAGAGGAGTACGAAAGACTAGCAAAACAAGACTGGTCTCCACATGGAAAATATGTATACTATGATTTTAAGAGAACCTATTCAAGCCAAAAGATAGTTATGCATGTAAATACATGTAAATCCATTTGATTTATCCTGTAAGATGGAGATTTTCTGCTTTGGATTGGTGGACATAAGTTTCTAGTGCGTGTGTATGCGTTAAATAAATGAACCTATATTCAGGATAGTTCTCATGCTGAGCATGATAATTAATTGGATGAACCAGTTAAATGATGAGTTTGTCAGGGTCTGTTTCCTTTTGGGCAACGCTTGTGGTCTACTTGGGCGTTTCATACCATGTGTGTTAAAGGGGCTTCTTTCTCTCATCATCCAATATTGGAACGGGGATCTACTGAACATAAACTGGTCTGCAGCATATTCCATTTGTAGAGCTGCATGTATCTTTAACTGTGTGCATTAGCGTGTTATTAAAAGTGATTTTCTCCATAAAAGCGGGCTTGCAGCGTTAGCCCTCAAAACTTAGTTACTGACCTGTTAATATAATAGACTATGGATATGTACATTTTTAACTTCAGCATTGTCTTTCCTGTGGCTACAGAAACAAAAATGCTTTTCTTCCTAGCTGTGTCAGAAAGTCGGGTCAGTAGCGGAAGATACAATAAACCTTGGGAAGTGGTGACTTATTCTGGAAGAAATACACGTTCCTAATACATTAGATGGATATTGCCTTGGGGTGCGGAATATAAGTTCTTGTATCTGTTCAGGTTAATCCGATTCTTAATTTACAGCAGACTACTCATGATTCTCTGAAAATTTTTAGTTTTGACTGAGTCATAGAAAAAAATCAGTAAAAAGGTTTTAAATCAGTTCCTCAAAAGTTACTTCTTTATTGATGTGAATTTGAAGTTTATTCATGTTTCTTGTAGAATACGTAACCCCTGCAGAGGAAGACTAAGAAAAACAAAAACATTTTTTTCATTGTTAGTTAAATTTTCATGATAAGTATGGATAACTGTTAAGTTTGAACTCAGAAGTGCATGCATTTCATAGGCAGTGCAGCAGTGCTTGAATTCAACACAGTTTTGAAACTAGCGTGTAGCATAATCAGATTTCTCTTTCTTGTATAACTTTTATTTAAGACATTTCTAAAAGCTCTTATTACTAAACAGTGGTTTGGCTATGGCATAAATATTGATGGATGGAGTCACAGAGGACTTTTAAATTTTAATCTAAACTTGCAGAGAGTAGTGTTCAGAGTTAAGCTTTGGAGAACTAATCTCATGATTGAAAAATATGACAGGTCACCTTGTACTAGGGATAACAAGGGTGGTAGAAAAGCGAAGATCTGGCCGCAACAGAGGAGCCTTTGCTTCTACTGCATATTAGAAGATTATATTATGTTCGCTAATGAAAATGAAATGCAGTCTGTCTGTGTGTTGTCATCAGTAATTGAACACTTTGACTATCAGCATATGGCCTTTATAGAGTATTAAAATAGCCATTTTAGTTAAATACCAGATTAATTTGGCAGTGATTGCATTCAAGTACATACATAGAGTGAACATGAACAAGGTGATTGACTCTATTGTGTGAAGTAATTTCTACTTAAATAATTTTTGTTACAGATTTGTACTATGGTGGAGAAGCTTTTTCTGTAGAGCAGCCACAGTCATTTACTTGTCCCTATTGCGGAAAAATGGGTTATACGGAAACATCTCTTCAAGAACATGTTACTTCTGAGCATGCAGAAACATCAACAGAAGTGGTAAGAAGCTTCAGAATTGGTTTTTAATTGTGGTGGAAAAAGATGAAAAGGAATCTTCCGGGAAAGTGGTACAACATCTTTCTTGAAGCATGAATTCATTTAAATGCTTTTTCAGATGTACCTACGTTTGGCAGTGACATCTAAATTCTTCCGTGTTTTAAGGGTACCCTTGGATAATAAGCTTGCTTTTCTTTCATGATAGCTGTTTGTTTGCCATAATGTAAATGCTTGGGGGCTTATTATGCTGTAAGACAATATTTAAAGTGTTCTCCTGGTTATTCTTTATAGCAGTGTCTCCCTTTTTACAGCCTGTATGTAATTGCCAGATGAGTTTACAGTGTCCTGTGAGACCATAGCTATGCCAGTCTGTTGTAACTCTTAAGACAGAGGAGGGTGTGCAGCAGCAGCAAATGTCTGCTTAACTTTCAAGGAATTCTATGGAAGAAAAGAAACCTTTTTTCTTCAAGCCTACTGAAGCCTATTCATGTGTTAAGGAATACTGAGGGGAAGGTAACTTGTTGGCTGTTGTGAGGCTCTGATCTTTCCTGAAAACATAAGGATCTGAAACAGTTTACTTTTAGCCGTGACGCTGTAGGATCATGAGTTATCTTAGTGACACACTGAAGCTTTATAATCTCCTTGATTTTCTCTTTAACTTTGCACCTTTCAGACGTAGTGTCACTAACTGAAAATTCCACATTTGGATGACTTTTCTTTTGTGGTTTGGTGTTGTAGTTCAGATTTGCACCACTTGATGTCAGTGGTATGTTCGTGACACAGAATATCAAGATCCTAGGTTTATAAATGTGGCACGTCCTTGTTTGTGGCTGAAGCTTCTAGAATTCCATATATAAAGCCCAAATTTGTGTTCGTAAACACCTGCTACCCAACTGATTTCTGAAGGAGTTGTGTGTGTTAAATTTGTCTTTCCTCTTCTGGAGTCAGCCTGCAAATTATCATCTCTGTTTCAAATAATGATAAAGGACAGTATTTTAATCCTTGAATATGATTGCATATGTTTGTGCTAAGTATTGACTCCAGCTTTTCTGATAAATGTTTAGTGTGCAAAAGAGGTGAGACTGCTTGGGTACTGGAGACTTACTGCAGATGGTGAAAAGCCATCACCTAACTGAGAAGGAAATCTTCTGGGTTCTAAACTTCTGTGATCCTGGATTTCCAAACAACTATTTTTGTTTAGGTAGTGACCTTTTAGTCCTAATAGTAGATCTGAGTATAAAAGCTGTTTTTTACCTGAGATCTTTAGGAAAGTTTCCAGGAATGGAGTGACTTTTATTTTGTTTATGGTCACTCTTTCCTTCCCACTCATCTTTTTAAATAAATAAGCCAAAAGAATTCTGGTCCACCAGAGGGAAGAAATGTAATAAAATAAAAATAAAACATTGTACTGTTAATAATTTTGACAAGTGAAGACTGAATTTTGCCACTTTTGTATTCAGAGTGGTACAGATAAGAAGATGATTTTCTGCTTATTTTCTCATGTATTTTGCATTGGTACATGTAACAATATTAGGTACTTGTGGACAGGAAGAGTTTGACAATATTTTCTTAAAAGATAATTTAATGCTGGATACTTTTAATCAAAAAATTGCACTAGTATCTATGGTAGAGATTGGAAATTTTGTGGTAGATTAAGGTTTGTAAGCTTACACAATGTAAAGAGAATAAATTGTGAATGAACCTTAAGGTCAGAGTTCTTGATCTGTTGTTGATAAAGTTGATGAGAGCTTTCTCACAATAACAAAACAGGAGCTATTCAGATTGTATTCTTCAAGAATAAAATGGAGAAAATTATCTCTTCCATTAAGTGACAGGATTTCTGGAAGATCAGTGTAGCTTTATGCCCTGGAAGGAAATAGGGCCTTCCTTGGGACTCATTCTAACATGTCCACGTCCTTCTTGTGCTGGAGGCCCCAGAGCTGAATGCAGTGCTCCAGGTGGGGTCTCATGAGAGCAAAGCAGAGAAATTATTTTGTGTGTTTTTTCTTTAATATGTGACTATTTGTTTTGTGGATGCCTGGAATGTGATTTTTAAAGTTTAAGAATCACAGAATCATCTAGGTTGGACGAGACCTCCAAGATCACCCAGTCCAACCTCTGACCTAACACTAACAGTCCCCACTAAACCATATCCCTAAGCTCTACATCTAAACGTCTTTTAAAGACCTGCGGGGATGGTGACTCCACCACTCCCCTGGGCAGCCCATTCCAATGCCTCACAACCCTATCAGTAAAGAAGTTCTTCCTAACATCTAACCTAAACCTCCCCTGGCGCAACTTTAGCCCATTCCCCTCATCCTGTCACCAGGCACGTGGGAGAACAGGCCAACCCCCACCTCACTACAGCCTCCTTTAAGGTACCTGTAGAGAGCAATAAGGTCGCCCCTGAGCCTCCTTTTCTCCAGGCTGAACAAGCCCAGCTCCCTCAGCCGCTCCTCGTAGGACTTGTTCTCCAGGCCCCTCACCAGCTTCGTCGCCCTTCTCTGGACTCTCTCGAGCACCTCGATGTCCTTCTTGTAGCGAGGGGCCCAAAACTGAACACAGTACTCGAGGTGCGGCCTCACCAGAGCCGAGTACAGGGGGACGATCACCTCCCTAGCCCTGCTGGCCACACTGCTTCTTATGCAAGCCAGGATGCCGTTGGCCTTCTTGGCCACCTGAGCACACTGCTGGCTCATATTCGGCGGACTATCAACCATCACTCCCAGGTCCTTCTCTGACTGAGGTCAAACTGACAGGCCTATAGTTCCCTGGGTCTACCTTGTAGTTGGGCATCATGTTTGCTAGCTGCTAGTCGACTGGGCCCTTCCCCTGATAGCCAGGACTGCTGATAAATGATGGAAAGCAGCTTGGCCAGCTCCCTCAGCATCCTCGGGTGGATCCCATCCGGCCCCATCAACTTGCACACATCCAAGTGCTGTAGCAGGTCGCCAACCATTTCCTGCTGGATAGTGAGGGCCACATCCTGCTCCCCATCCCCTTCCACCAGCTCAGGGTACTGGGCATCCAGAGAACAACCGGTATTGCCGCTAAAGACTGAGGCAAAGAAGACATTAAGCACCTCCGCCTTTTCCTCATCTCTTGTAATTAAGTTTCCCCCAGCATCCAGGATGGAGATTCTCCTTAGTCCTCCTTTTTGTGTTGATGTATTCATAAAAACATTTTTTGTTGTCTTTAACAGCAGTAGCCAGTTTGAGCTCCAGATGAGCTTTGGCCTTTCTAATTTTGTCCCTGCACAGCCTCGCAACATCCTTATAGTCCTCCTGCATGGCCCGCCCTCTTTTCCAAAGATTACAAACCCTCTTTTTTCTCTTAAGCTCAAGCCACAGTTCTCTGTTCAGCCAGGCTGGTCTTCTTCGCCGCTGGCTCGTCTTTGGGCACATGGGGACAGACCGCTCCTGTGCCATTAAGATTTCCTTCTCGAGGAGCACCCAGCCTTCCTGGACCCCTCTGCCCTTCAGAACCGCCTCCCAAGGGACTCTGCCAACCAGTGTCCTCAGCAGCTCAAAGTCGGCCCTGCAGAAGTCCAAGATCGTGGTTTTACTGATCCCCCTCCTGACTTCTCCAAGAATGGAGAACTCCACCATCTCGTGGTCACTCTGCCCGAGACAGTTTCCAGCCACCACATCTCCCACCCGTCCTTCTCTGTTTGTGAAGAGAAGGTCTAGCGGGGCACCTCCCCTGGTAGGCTCACTAACCAGCTGCGTCAGGAAGCATCTTCAACACTCTCCAGAAACCTCCTAGACTGCTTTCTCTGGGCTGTGTTGTGCTTCCAGGATATGTCAGGGAAGTTGAAGTCCCCCACGAGAACAAGCGCTGATGATTTTGCAACTTCTGTCAGCTGCCTGCAGAACTCCTCATCCGTCTCCTCATCCTGGTTCGGCGGTCTGTAACAGCCCCCCACCAGGATGCTTCCCTTGTTGGCCTTCCCGCCGATCCTAACCCACAGGGACTCAACCTTATCGTTCCCAGCCTCAAGGTGCACGACATCAAAACACTCCCTGATCCAGAGAGCCACACCACCACCCCTTCCATGCTGCCTGTCCCTTCTGAAGAGCCTGTAGCCAGACATGGCAACACTCCAGTCATGAGACTGGTCCCACCACATTTCCGTGAAGGCAACCAAGTCATAGCCTGCCTGCCATACGATCGCTTCCAGCTCCTCCTGTTTCTTACCCATGCTGCGTGCATTAGTGTAGGTGCACTTCAGCTGGGCCATTGCCTTCTCCTCTGGCTTAGCCATTATTTCCCCGGCGCACCTCCAACACAAGCCTTATTTCAGCCCTGTCTCCCTTTTTAGCTAGCTTAAAGCCCTCTCAATGAGCCCTGTCTAGTGACTGACTAAGCGATAGGAGTTCTACTTTGTGTAAGCTTATAAATTTGTTTGTTTTTTCTCTTTGTCATTTCAGATTTGTCCAATCTGTGCAGCATTACCTGGAGGGGATCCCAATCATGTCACAGATGACTTTGCAGCTCATCTTACACTGGAACACAGAGCTCCTAGAGATTTAATATCCTTTCCTAAGATGACAGACAGAAGAAGTTGAAGAAGTCTTTTTCATCTAGTAGACATGACTACTTGTATTGATATAGTTTTTTTTCTTTTTTAATCAAGGCGTTATAACTCTGGTTTTCCTGGAACTTAAAAGTTGCTGGAGATTTGTATGTCAAAACTTGCTTCCTTTCTAGTAAAAACAAAACAAAACTATGAATATTAGATGGTGAATAGCCTATAGGTATGTTTCACACTGTCTTTTGATTTAAAAAAAAAAAAATCCTACTTATATTGTGGTTTATCCTGCCTGGTCATTAGTCTTGATTTTATGTATCCAGGATCAACAGTGGGTTTTAACTATTTGTGATGTGAAGACAGTGATCTGAGGATGATTCGAGCTTAGCTGGTTTTGACAAATGTTCTATGACCATTCTTTAACAAGGTAGTTTCCTAGTGTTAACTACTGATATTTTTGTAGTATGAATTTCCCAGAATTCCTGGAAAACAAGTGGCTGTCTTTCAGTTACCTTAGCAGCAAATTATGCATATTTTAAGTACATTTGATGGCTGGAAAGCTGAAAGAATTGTTAGGGTTAATTGATGCTTTAATTTTTTTATGATTAGATGAGGTTATATAGCGTACCTGCAAGTTATATACAGTACTTAAAGTAAGTAGTCTGAATTATTTCTTTGTGCATCTCATATAAACAAATAGACAAAAAGACTACATTACTACTTTGGTAATACCTTTTTTTGTTCAAAGATTTAGAAAGGAAAAAAACACTTTGCAACTGAAGTTCATTATGCTAACAGAAGGAAGACATCACTTAAGGAGGTGTCTTCATTTCAGTTGTGATTGTGTTTGCACTTAAGCTTGTTAGTGTTTACCATAGTTTAAGGGTCAGGACAGACTAAACACACGTTAATTACTACACATTAACTGGATCAGTGTAAAGGAATTTGGGTGTTCATGGCCTCTGTGAAGGAGTAATGTGTAATGCAAAGATCACTACAAATTTACAGGAAAACAGTCATCCCTGCTTCCCCTTTCCTTGTGGGCGGAAGCAGGACCCTTACACATTAGGGAGGAGCTGGTGCTGAGTGTGGTGGCTCTGGCAATGTGAGCTTGGACCCTGCTGTCCCTGGAGGTCCCAGCCTGGGGTCTTCTAAGGCAGTTGTGCCATCCTCCCTTTTGGCTGTTCAGCTTATCTGTTTGTCACAAGTTAGGGTTTACAAAGGTTTTTCTTACCCTAGCATAGCTGCGGAGACTTCACTTTTTATCTTAAAGCACTTCAAAAGCTGCAGTTAGCAAATCTACCCCACAGTATCTTGAAAAATCTACAGAAACTGGTCTTTTCTATCAGGTCTGGTTATGCAGAAAGCTAGGGAAATGCATCCAGAAGCACCCAGTGTGAGCACACTTAGAGGTGGAAGGCACTCTGTGTGCTGGGCAAACTGTATTCTGTTCCGAGGAAGATTTTCCACCTGCACCCTAGATGTTGTATTTTAACACTGTAGCAGAACAGGTTTGAAAGGCAAGTGTTCTGTAAACTTTCTTTTAATAATCATTTGTTCTTTTCTCACCATAAGAAGTCTGGCCATTTTTATCAATCTTAAGTTATTGACCTCTGCAATGTCCTGAGGTTCTGCACTGTACCTGTATGTTTTGTAAAAAGTACATTGGACACTAATATCACACTGTAGTAGGTAATGTACAAGTGGTGTCTTAATTTGAGAGCCTGTAAAAATACATGAGTTGAAATTTAAGCATCAGATGGGAAGTGAAGGGAAATAAGGAAAATGAAAGAAATCATTCTCATAATTGGAATTCGTGGTATTTGTTTGGTTAAAAGAGGGAAGGTAAAACAAAGCAGTGTGGTGAAGGTGCTGAATTCATGCAAAGTTTTAAGGACCGAAGTATTGAAATTTCTTGGATGAAGTTTCTGGCATGAAGTACAAAAGTCAAAAGGAATACAGTAATTGCTGTGTACTTTTATTAGGCAATAACCTTTTTATTTTCAGTATTTAACGTAGGAATTGGGGAGGGGGAATAAGTCCGTGTCTCTGATAACTTCAGCTGAACATGTGATGTCAATTGAGATTACTTAGCAGAAGACTTTGATCTTAGGAAAAAAATCCATCTTGATATTTCTAAGACACAGTAAAAAGCTAAAGAAATACGAGGAGTTTGGTGTACAGAGTCTGAGGTTCAGATCTGTATGTCCGACTTGCACCACAGCTACACTGCACCTTAGCTTTGCTTTAGAAGCTGTATGATTATTTTAGGCATGTGTGTACCTGGATGCTTCACCTAGCAAATGTTCTTGTTGTTTAGTAGTCGATACAAAACAGCTCTGTTTCCTTAACTCTCTTCTTACGATGAATCCAGTGGTGTTCGGCATGTACGTCGAATGTTTCACCCAGGCCGGGGTTTGGGAGGACCCCGTGCGCGTAGATCAAACATGCACTTTACTAGCAGTTCCACTGGTGGGCTTTCATCTTCTCAGAGTTCATATTCTCCAAGCAATAGAGAAGCCATGGATCCTATAGCTGGTAAGAGCTGTAACCACTGATTTCACCCCCATGTCCTCCTTATACAGAGGGAGAAAAGTTCAAGATGACCATGGCTGCACTGCTTTTGACTGGTGGCTGCTTGTTGGTGAATGTTGTGCTGCTCTGCTCTGGGTTGTCCCAGGGCCTGTGCCTGGGTCTTCTGAAGCTGAAACCACTGCCCCTGTATCCTGTGCCTCTCATTCCAGAGAGCACAAGGCTGGTTCCCAAAGCCTGTTACTCACAGGTGCTGCTTATTTTTACAAGTCATTGTGTCCTGCTTTCATTGCCTACTTCAGTACCTCTCGTTTTAATTTGTTATGAGTATTTATGGGGGAGACTTAGCATCTCAATTTGATTTAGCACAAACCATACACTCCAGAGCTGACGCCAATGAAATGAGATTAACATGAGTGTTATTAACAGACATTGAAAATACGTTCAGCTTGTGTTCGGGCTGTGTGAATGGCAGACTTGCTAATATTGTTTTTTTTTAGGTGTACTTGTAAGTTCTTACATAAATGTGCTGGTGCACGCAAGCATTTGTAGCATATTTTGGTCAAGTTTAGAAAACCTGTGAATGAAGGAAGGTTGTCTCATTTTTAACACCAGAAAAATGTGAAGATGTTTCTAGGATTTCCAGAACAATTTGTTTAGTGTATGGTTAGCTTTGATTTGAAAATAACGTCTTTACAAGGAAGAAAAGAAGGAATGAAGACAATTCTAACATGTAGCTTTTCCCTGGTTGGAATTAGGTTTTTATGCAGTGTTTTTTGACCATGCCAGTGTGTTAGGGAAACATGAGAACTTCCTGCTGTAATCCACCTTTGTTTCAGATGCTGAGTAGGCATAAATGCTTAAACTGGAACTTCCTTCTTCTAGGTTATTAATTCCACAGAGGTAGCCAGCCAGCTTAATTAACCATTGCCCTTGAAAGGGAAGCTGCCTTCCTTAAATGAGTCCTCTTTCCTTCCTTCTGCTGGCTCTGGTGCTCTGCTGACCCTCTGTGACCTGCTTTAACACTTTTTCCCCAGCTGATTTAGCATAACCCAGTAAAAGAAGAAAATAGCTTAAATGAGGTCACGCTCAAAGGGTGGTGATCAATGGTTTTTCCTTAGGCCATGTCCTGTCCCAAGCAGGGGCTCCCAGACTGCAGAAGTCTGTTTTTTTTTTTCTCCCTGGAGAAGTGGAGGCTAAGCGCAGACATCGTCACAGTATTCCAGTGCTTAAAGGGTGGCTTCAGAGGGGGTGAAGGCTCTCTCTTCACGAGGAGTCACATGGAAAGAACAAGGGGCAGTGGGAACAGGCTGCAGCAGGAGAGGCCCTGTCTTGATACAGGGAAGAAATCTGTTAGAGCAAGAGCAGTCAATCCCTGGAAAAACCTCCCCAGGGACATGGTGGAGTCCCCCAGCACTGGAAGTTTTCAAGCTGCTGAGGCTTTTTTTCAGCCTCACAAGGCCTTCCCTCTTATGGGAGTTAAATACTGGATAAAACAGCACTCTTCGCAACTTCATTTTTTTGTTTTGTTTTGTTTTTTTATGTAAGCCATTTTTGCAAAAGCACTTACTATTCAGTGCTGTCTGCCTGGGTCTCCTCCTCATATCAAGCCTCTATCTCAAGCTCACATCTGCTTCAAAGTACTGTTCAGCTGTTCTATAAGCCTTAATTTAGGCTTAATTTACAGTGAGGATAAATGAATCCAAATCTTGTCTGACAGTTTGATTTTTCTTCCCTTTCAGTAAAACGATGAATAGGAAAGATGTCTCAAAGTTTTCTGTTTTAAGAATGATGGAGTTTGTAGTATCTGTTACATTCTTATATTTTTCTCTCTGGCCTTTTCTAGTAATTAAAATGGAATTAGAAGTTAGTGTTGGGATTATCAGTGCTGGTAAAACAAAAAAAAACAAACAAAAAAAAACCCCTTGACCATTCTGAATTCCTGACACAGAGAAGAATTTCATTTTGCTTTATTAGATTTATTTAAAAGGGTTATATTTTATTAGTGAAATGGAAGGAAAATTGACCTATGATAACTTTGCCCTCTTCTCCATGCCACGATATCACACCCTGCTTCCTCTGCCCTTGCACTAACTACACCTAAGGAGTACACAACTTCGGGGCGTACAAGAGATTCTGCAGTAATGCATCAAACTGTAATTTACTGCTAGTATTTGTTTCAAAAAATAACCTTCAGAAAAAATTTGCTATAAGCATTGCATTGTTCAGAAGGGAGGACTTAAGGATGGACTTCTTAATTTTTAGAAGATTGCAGAAGTAAAAACTTCAACAGCAAACATGCTTGTCAACATTTTTGTGAGGCAATTCTTGAACAAGTTTTTATAGCTAAATTCATGTTATTAAATGTTTGAAATGACAGCACATATTTCTCTCTTACACAATACAGCTTCCTTCTATGATAGTAGGATGGCGAAACCTGTGTTTTGGGGGCATGTTTGTTGAGACTAAAATAAAATCACTAACCAAAGCCAAAATGAAGTATTTTCCTAATCATTCGGTATTTTGTCTTGAAGTTTCTAAGAACTGCTCCAGAGGATACCATCCTTCACTGGGTATTATCTATAGATGGGCTCTTTTTGTTATTTAGCAGGCTTTAAACTTTTGACTTTTTTATTTGAAATAGTCTGCATATCTTGATCTTCCTCACCCTTTGAGATACTGAGTGTTGGGAGTTTTTTGAAAAAAAAATTTCATGGGCTCTCCAACATTATTCATATTGTATTTTTGTTGATTGGAAAAAAAATAATGGATGCACTGGAATTCAGGGTGTATTCCTTCTATTGTGTCGTAGTCACGTAACGTATTTCATCGTAATTATCTTTCTCTTCTCTGGCAGAGCTTTTATCTCAGTTGTCAGGCGTGAGGCGCTCTGCAGGAGGACAGCTCAATTCCTCTGGCCCTTCTGCTTCTCAGTTACAGCAGCTGCAGATGCAACTGCAGTTGGAACGACAACATGCACAGGCAGCGAGACAACAACTGGAGACTGCACGCAATGCAACTAGGCGTACCAACACGATCAATGTCAACACCACTATTACACAACCTACAACAACCACCAACACATCTAACACAGAAAACAGTCAGCAGACTATCCAGAATTCCCAGTTTCTTCTTACAAGGTAACTTGTTCTGTGTGTTTTCTGCAATACTTACCTCTTACCACTTCAGTTTTCCTTGGTCCTTCCAGAGACAAAGTTCAATTAAACTGTTATGTGTTTGGAATTAGGTGCATGCCCTCGTAAAGCAGAGTCTTTAAATGTGATCAAATTTATCCCAGAATTAGCAGAATTGTCATCAACATATCCTGCACGATTAGATCTCAACAGTGGTCGCAATGAACTGAACCCTGAAAGGAGACTGCTTCCCTCTCTGAATTAATGTGCCACCCTTGAAAGAAAGATTTTTTGTCCACCAAATCATCTACTTTGTCAAATGTACTTAAAAGTGTGGTTGTAGACTACCACAAATACTCAAAATACCAGAGGAGCATTAAATGTCACATCTCTTTGTATGTTGCAATCACAAGAAATGTGCTTACAAATTTTCCATTTCCATTTGTTTTTATCTACAATTAGGTGTTTGTATTTAAAGGTATAAAATGTTCATCAAAAACTTAATTGCTTGATCCACATTTTCAACAGAAATATAATATCCAAGAGTAGAAGTTTATAGGTGGCCTGTAGGGACTTACTCTGCTTTTGGAAGTATTCTGTGGTGGTCTAGTGTTTGCAAAACAGAGAGACAATCTCACATGTGCACTGAGGTGTTGTTTTTTTTCCCCCCCAACTACAAATGTCTTAAAGGATTAGGCTTGAATATGGCTTTCTGCAAATCTTGAAAGGAAAATACTTTTGAGTTTTGGCTTTATAAGCTACTTGTGACTCCAGGCAAGAGAGTTCTGCCAGATCCCTCATTGAGTCTGTAGTTAACATACCGTGCTTTTGTTTGTACTTGGTAGCGTCTTTTCAAACCTTCTGTCTGCTCCTGAGCAATGGGTAAACATTAATTGCTGCATCTCAACTTCAGGAGGAACAAAAACATTACATAACTAAATCGTGATTGTTTTTCTGACTACGTCCAGTGAAAGGAGCATTTCCAGTGATTCAAGCATGTAGAGTTAAGCCATAATGGAGAGAGACAGAGCGAGGAAGTCAGAAGATAGTATTGTTTAACAGGAAATTAATCTGTATTAAAAGCTGATTAATATTAATATTTCTTTGCATTTCCTGTGCAAAGAAACCTGGATTTGAGTCGTCATGCCTTGCTGATTTTTATCTAAGTTCAAAATAATACTATGTGATGTCTTTCAATCAGCAGCTCATTATTATTTGAGAAACTTAATCAAAGTACATGCAAATGTCCCCGAGTTATTTCCAGAGTGTGAGTGAGCAGTTCCCTCTTCTACCAGGGCATGTGCTGTCAACTAAGAAGTGGTAGAAAATGCTTTATCATGCCTTGGTGATTTGTAGGCATTATGTGTGCAGTAAAAGCAGGCAGGAGAGTCCCGAGGCAGAGGTCTTTGTGTGCCTTCCAGCGTGTGCCACAAGTGTCACCAGCGAAATGCGCTTTCACCGACTGCCTGTCCCTTCTGTTTCCCTGCTGCTGTACAGGTTGAACGATCCGAAGATGTCAGAAGCAGAGCGTCAGTCAATGGAAAGAGAACGGGCAGACTGCAGCCTGTTTGTTCAAGAGCTTCTACTGTCCACTTTGATGCAGGAAGAAAGTTCCTCCTCAGACGAGGATGAGCGGGGGGAAATTGCCGATTTTGGTGCTATGGGCTGTGTAGATATTATGCCTCTAGATGTTGCTTTAGAAAACCTAAATTTAAAAGAGAGTAATAAAGGAAACGAGCCTCCTCCACCTCCTCTTTGATGACATCCCACTTTGCAGACAATGTCCTCTGTGCTGTATTTGCCAATGAAAGTGGACAACAACTATCTTGGGTTTGTTTTGGTGATTGTAATTTCAGGTCTGTCACTCTTGTTACATTGTGTACATTCAAAAGAAAGAGAGAAAAGATATATATGATAATCATTTCCACTTAACTAATTTTTACTTCTAGCAGGTAAATGTAGGTTGCAGTGCAGAGCAAAAAGCTCTGTGCCCTGTACCTTGACATGCAAAAGGCTCTCCTAATACTCCACATTCAAACTGAAGAGAAAAAAAAAAAAAGAAAAATCTCTAATGAAGCTGCTGTGTGTATTTATGAATATTAATGAATAAAAACTGCTTGGATGGTTTACCTTAACTACTGCATGACGTTTTTTGCAGCGTGCATGAGTTTTAGTGACCTTGTCATTTAAAAATTTAAATACAAGGAGCAGAACTATAAAACCCAAAGCTTTCCCATTATTCAAAGGTTACGTAACGAAAAGGTTAGTGCAGTTTGTGGCCACAAAGTAGCTTTTGAATAATATGTGACAGAATGACACCTGTATGTGCTGTTCCTGCACACGATGGAAACTGCAGTGGGTTTATATTGTCGTGACCAGGGTGTGGCATTTTGCTATATGTGATCATTATGTTGCCCTGTTATTCATCACGTCAATGTGGAGTTGAACTTCATTTTATGCATCTGTAGGAGACACAACAATAAGACCACTGCTGGAAGCTACTGCAAGGGGCTTTTGTGTGCCCTGAAATCAAATGATGTTCACTTTTGTTTAAAGTTTTTCTTTTTTGTGGTTGTTAATTTTTTTTTTAATTGTTAAACATGTTTTATTCAGGTGTAGATGATTCATATATTCGCTGTGTTTAAAAAAAAAAAAAGTTAACCTGGATCATGTTGTCTTAGTTTAAAAAGCCTTTCACAGCCTCAATCATATTTTGAGTTATTTATGTATTTGCTTAATAGTTTGCAGAGACATGTTAGTATCAGGAGAGCTTGAGGATTTGGATCCCCAGATTGTCATTATATTACAACTGAATTCTTAATGCTAACTTTAGCACCTTCTATTTATTGTTCTTTTTTGGTTATTTTTGCTGGTATAAAAAAAGTTCTAAAAGTCTTTTAGTTGAATCGTGACACCTACATGCCTATATTGCTAGCCCTAGTGATGTAAAAAAAAAAAAAGTGCACTGTTCTTGTGCATATATGTTCATAATAGCCCAAGGACAAGGACAGAAGAGGTGTGTTTGGTTTTGGCTTTCTTTCCTTTTTTGTTCTGTGGTTGGTTATTTTTTTTTTTTTGAATGTAAAGTTAGATTATAAAAACAAAAGTGCACACAGCTTCTGATTTAAAAATAATAATAATAATAATTATTAAACTAGGCTTATAACATAATGGTGTCTTTCCAGATCTTTCTCACCTCACCCCCTCTCTCTTTCTCTGTATCCTTCCATCTCTGCAGCATTGCTAGCATTGTAGAGTAAATTTACAGACTTGAACACCAGGTGGTGTTCTCAGCAGAACTGTGACGTGTATGCTAATCCAAAATAACAGCAGCAAAAGAAGCAACCCTATAGACTGAGGTTTAAAGTTCCATCCTTTTTTTTTTTTATATATAATAATAAAATCCTCAAATCCTGATTGTTTCCACATAGAGCAGTACTAGCTTTGTTTTCTTTCAGTCTCTGCAACAGAAAATGTTCTAAGGGAAAATTTACATGAGGCCTCTGGTTATCCTTAGAGTTACCCCGAGTAGGGACTTTTTTTTATTTTATTGATTGTTGAGGATTTTCAAAAGTTTTTCAAGTTGTAGTCTTTTCAAACACATCTTCTGCACATTACAATAAGACACACGGTTCAATAAAGCATTTTCAAGACTGTTGTTCAGTTGATTTTCTTTGTTGTTGATGTATTTACACAGACAGTTTTGTTCCAGAGCTTTCTGTCGCTGTCTGTAATTCCAGCTGTATAGAAAGTCAGTTCACGTGAAAATCCTGGGTGAGTGATGTAAATGTGCTTGATGACTTGTGCGCACTGTCAGGGGATGAAGTAAGGAATCCAAGCCTCTTTGCAGGTAGGTGAATTCAGCTTTCTATAGGAAAAAATAAGTTTAAAACTGGCTCTTCTCTGTGCATGTTGGGACTTGGGGTCTGTGGCTGGGCTCGAGGACACTTGCATCACATCATTCCCACACTCTGCTTACTGGGAGAAGGATGTAAAGCGATGCTATCTGCGTTTAGACTTGAGTATGTGCTGACTTGCATGTACCGGTATGCTTAGGCATCGGACTAATTCCTTCAGAGATTATAAGTCTTCAGGTCTCTTTGGGGTGTTTTTTTTTTTTTTTCTTTTTTTTTTTCTTTTTAGAATAATACAAAATGACTACTAGGTAAGTGTTTATTCTAGTAGTCTACCAATTTGTATTTGCAGGGCAGCATTTTTTCTTTGGAGGGGGCTTTCACAGGATTGTATTCTTGGGTGTTTCATAAACACTTTTCCATAAAATCCTGAAAATGCATGGTACAGTGAAAAGAGTATTCAGAAACTTCCCAGAAGCATCGGATATTTTTTTTCCCCCAGGGGAGTAGAAGTGGGGGGGGATCTACCATTTCATAAAAGTGAGCCTGAGTGCTCTGTGCTCACAAAATATTGTGAGTTCAATGTGGCAAACACAACGAAAGTGCATTTTAGCTTCCATCCACCTCCTGTCATTGTTTACTGGTGGTCTGACTGCCTTGTCTGGGATGTTTGGGGCGTGGGGGTGTTTGTGTGGGCTGCTGTTTTGGGGGTGGGAGATTCATTTTGTTTTTCTTCCACCCTCCTTTACCACAGGTGTGGTTTGTAAGGCCTTGATGGTAGGCATGGAGGTGTGGGCTCAGGTAACTTGTGGGCACTCGTGTGGTCCAGAAACTGAGCGTTCAGATGTTTGTGTGTACGGGTTTGAGTTGTTTGCCTGTTTGGGAAGAACATAAGGTAATTCCCTGCCACCACCCAGAAATTGTGGCAGGCAGAAATGCTCTGCTGCCTCCTGGCCCTCAGAAGACCTGAACTGGAACCACTGGATCGATGGGTGACTCCTCCAGATCCATCACTTGCTCTTCCTCTCCTTTACCTTGGCACCCTTGAGTTTAACATCTGGATGTGCCCTGCTGGCCAGCTCAGTGGGACACGCTGCTGTTCTGAGGTCACTTCAGGCTCTTGGCCCCTAAGGATGTGTCCGGGGCTGGCGAACAGGGCCAGTGCCCTCCTGCGGGTGCTGCAGGCCAGGCAGGGGCCCAGGGAATCAAAGTTGTAGAGGCAGTGAAGGAAGGGGGGGGTGGGGAGAAGGGTGGGTCACAGGGCGGGGGGTAGGGGAGGAAAAAAGGTGGGCAGCGGTGGGGAACAAGGGGATATCAGGGAGCACGATGGCCAGAGGCAGGAGAGAGGTGGTAGTAGGGATCAGGGGGAATGGGAGGGACTGAGAGAAATGGGAGCTTTTTCTCTGTTATGTCCATGTCCCTCTTGTACGGGGGAGCCCACAGCTGGACACCACACTCCAGGTGTGGCCTCACCAGTGCTGAGGAGGAAGGCAGGATCACCTCCCACCACCTGCAGGCAATACTTTGCCTAGTGCAGCCCAAGACACCATTAGCAATCTCTGCAGCTCGGACACATTGCTGGCTCCTCTTCAGCTCGGTGTCCACTGGGGCCCCCAGGGCCTTTCTGCAGAGCTGCTTCCCAGCTGGGCAGCCCCAATCTGGCTTCAGTCATTCATGCAGTTTTCAATCCACTCCACTGCTCATCCAGCCCGTATTTCAGCTTGTCTTTGAGGAGCTCACAAGGGGAGCAATGTCAAAAGCCTTACACAAGCCCAGAAAGACAACATCCATTGCTCCTCCCTCATCCATCAGGCTGGTCTTGGCTTTATAGATGCCCCACTTCCCTCCCTTTGGGCAAACCTGCAGGCCTGGCATTTTTGCCCGACTTCCTATTCACTGTGTGTGATGCAGTGCTCCTAGAGGATCTCTGAATATTCACCCGGTTTCTTCTGCTCCTTTCCTCTCCTTCCCAGTCAGCCACCCCCCCTTCCTCTCCATACCCATACAGCTGCCTCTACAGCTACACTTCCACCAGTGAGACCAAGTTGTGTTATTTCAGCAGCCTTGGTCTTTCCGGAGGCACAGCAGGGAGGTAATTCTTGCAGTGATGGGCTGGCCAGCTGCAGTGGATACTTTCCAAGACAATTCAGGAGGTTCACATTTTCTGCTGAATTGCTGTTGCTGCCCACCCTCCCTTTGTTCTACTGCACAAAGCCCTTGGGAAATGAGGCGCGATGCCTCTGGTGTGTCTAAGCATGGGGCAGACCAGCTGACACCAAACATGTTCACATGTACACAGCCCAGAAGCTGCAATGCCAACTGTGCCTTGGCTTCATGGGCTTCAGTTTAAAACCAAGCACCAAAGAAAGTCAAAGCAAGCACTTGCGTTTTATATAAGCCTTTATTTACAACTTGTTTAACAACTGTACACTCTTCTGTAACCTTGGAAGCATTAGTGTATTTGACTGGGAAAAAATATTAAACCTTTTGATTCTAATGGTCATCACCGGGTATTTTTTGTCTATATACAGATATGTATATTAATACTGCTACCATGACAATCTGGTAGTTACACATTTCATAGATGAACCGAAATGGGAAATTAATGTTTTGACACTCTAGGAACCCATTCTCTTACAGAAAATATATCACTGTCAACTTCACAAACAGTTACTTTGATAATTGGTCAACACTTAATTTTGGACTGTCAAACAAGCTGCTATTAAGAAAGTAAGAGAGTTTTCTATGCAGCATAAATGAAGTTAGTATATCAGAGACATGCTGGAGATCACCTCTGCACCGGCAGCTCGCAATCACCTCTTGGCAGAGGTGCTACGCTACCGCGTTGAAGCAGCCAGCCCGTTTGCTGGAAGCTACCCGCAGGTTCTCTGTTGCATTAGTGAACTCAAGTTTCGTCAAGCTAAACACAGTTACATATAAATGTCTTAGGCTCAAGAACAACCGATACATAGTTTCCTAAACTGCACAGACCACTGGGATAAATGAGGTACAGCAAAGCTTCGGCTCGGGGCACCCTTGCAGGCAGGTGTGACAAAAGCAGCTATCCCCTCACACCCCGCGCGGAACCGCGGCCCTGGGCTGGGCGGTCCCGCTCCCAGCGTGGCCTGGAGAAGGGCGCGCTCCCGGCAGAAGCGGCACTAGCAAATGGGAGACGAACTATGCCTGGGACACACAACGCAAAGGAAGGGGTTTGTCTAATAAAGCTTGCCCTGACACAGAACAAAGGGATCGATGGCTGGCACCTGGGAAGACGCAGACCTCTCGGCGATGCTGGACTGGGCCCGGCAGCAGCACGGAGCCTCCTGCAGCCCGCCCTGGGCTGCGCTGCCACAGGCGCTGCCGGGCCAGGAGGAGAAGTCCTCACCCTCCAGGCACTGCCAGGCAGAGCAGCACCACCAGCACGGGCAGCCCAGCCCCGGGATCCTGCCTCCCCTGTGCGGGGACACCCGCCCGCTGCAGGCAGCGGTGGGCCTCGCTCTGCCTTTCTCCAAGCAACAGGTTTGGCACCAGGCACTGGGGCAGGGGCACCGAGGGCACCGTGCTCCCCGAGGGGTTAGGATCCAGGCGAGCGAGAGCAGGGTTTTCCCTAGAACTGGGCTTAAACCGCAGGGCTCGGGGTGTGCTCTGCTTCCAGGCCCTGTTGGGTTTCCGCGGCACGGCCTGTGGCTGGGCAGCCTCCTCCCCACCTCTCCCCTGCCAGCCCCTGTACAACAAACGTCTTCACTTAGACCACTACAGTACCCCCTTGCCTTCTGGATCTTGCCAGTACTGGATGTCCAATACAAAACAAAGATACAGTAGTACAAATGTGCAGATTTTTTTTAAGAATATTAAATAAGCAGCTCTTTAAATTAATATAGGCAAAAGCATTTTGAGTTATACTGTCTAAATATTGCAAATTTCAAAGCTAAACTTCATAATACAAAGAAACAGCCAAGCTAGTGCAATTGGAAATGAAATAGCTAAGACTGCAATAATGAGAAAAGAAACAGTACAGGTAAAATATAAACAACCCAAATTATAAACTGGCAAGGACAATCTGCATAATACTGGAAGTGTCGACAGCTTTCATACTTATCTCCATTCACGTTCTTCCCTCAGATTGTTTAACAATTGTACACAGATTGGAAAAAAAACAAACGTTTCTGAAAGAAACAGACAACACAGCTAAAACGTAGAGAGAAAAATACAACAGCCACAAACTACTGCATATATACATAGTAAGGAAGCAGGCAGTGTCTGCGAGCAAAGGACTGCACAGTAGTTTGCCTGTCTCGGAGATTATCTGACGAACCTTGCCTGGTTTTCTAAGGAAGATGGGCTGGCCAAGCAGCAATTCATTAGTCATTTCTCCTGGTAAAACACCTCCTTGGCTTTACTTTTAATTATTTAAAATTCAAAGTATATCCTTTAAGGGTGCAGGTGCTTTAAAATTTTAACAGTAACCAAAAGGCATTTTTAGGAACTCATTAAGACTAGGTTTTTATAGTTCAGTATATGAAAATGTTGCAGGAGGTCTGTGTGTTAATGCTGTTAATCAGAATTAAATGGAGTGGACAGACAGAAGTAAAATGGAGAGCTGACAGTGCTCTGTCAGTTTGCAGAACGCCTCCTGTAGAGCTCTGAATACTGGATTTCCTCTCTGTTAGCCTCATAGGAGACTTTTTGTGAAGATAAATAGTAAATGGAAGCGGGAAATGGGAAAGCCAGTTCCCAAGATGATAGGCTTCTCTGCAAGTAGATCTCCCTTTGAAATCAGATGCCCATGAGTCTTAAGTGTAGAACTGGTTAAGTTTTGGTTATGCAGTCTGGACAGAAAAGCAAGTCATGCACTGAACAGTCCCTGTTATAACAATGCTGCAGGTCATGCAACCACATCACTGCAAATAAAAGAATAAAGAGAAAGTTAAAAAGCAGATCACATCACCATTTAAAAAAACAGAGAACAGAACAAGTATTTTCAAAGCAGTTCAGTAAGGCCGTCTCTACTTCGAATTGTGCAAATTCACGGGGAAAACATCTTTGCCAGGTCAGCGCTTCAAAGTAACAGGAGGATTATAGGCCAAGAATTGGGAACAGCAACAAAACAGCCTCAAACAAATATAAAAATTTAGACACAGTTCAGACAAATTTAAACACTTCTGAGTGACGTTCTGCAGGGCACCACTCTCTGCTAACATAGCTATGGGAACTAAGTTTACACAGCTATGAAAATCTCTGGCATTCCTGCTGTCTGTGAGTACGACTAGGGGGAAAAAAAAAAAAAAAATCAAGCTCAATATAAAGTGAAAGGTGCCTGTCCAATACTGTGCATGGTTATAAACTAAAAGACAATCATCAGGGTCAAAATGACTCTGCCTGAGACTTCAAGCTCTGAGCACCGCAAATAAACTTGAAGCATTGATATTTCATCACAGATCATTCTGTGCAGGACACCAAAACGACATCACTGCCGTATTACACTGGCAAGCGCTACTCATTCATTGCATGCAGGTTTTAATCACAAGGAAATTACACATATTCTTGTTAAAACACACCAAGTAGGAGCCCTAAGACCACACCACAACACTGCAGAAGTGAACCTAAGTCTGGAGGACAGCTGGATAGGCTGCGTATTGCTCCATCCTAGCTGATACACTCTCCCTTGTGGCCAGCGGACTGACAGGTGGAATGCTTTACTAACACAGCTACAGTGCTTTCAGGTTCCCCAAGCAGCACAAACACCCTTGCACAGCACGGCAGAGCACTAACTGCTCATTCTCACTTCCACTTGTCCCTCACTAGCTTCACCCCGCTGAAATCACACTGTGCAAACCGTTTCTCTCCCCATTTCTGACTCCCTAATATTGCACTAGTCCAGCACAGTTCTAAGAACAGCTCCTGTGACAGGAAAAACCCAGGTTACATACAGAAGGAAAAATATTCATAACTAAACTCAAGGTCTTAGAGTGATAAAAGGTCTTTCTGCTGCAAGTCCTGCAGCTTGTATGTCCCTCTTTTTTCCTGCTCAGAATACTGATCAGCTAACAGTTGAAAAACAGGAAGATACACACATAAATCAAATGGAACAAACCCAGAAAACGTTTAAAAAGAACACATTCAAAGCAGACCTTGGGAGTGTATGTGGAGTAACTACTGTCTGTCTGAGATGCGCTGCTACACTTGCTTTGCACTGCCTGGATGCAGAAAGTTACAGAGCTCAGGATTAATTATATGAAGATTACTGCAGTTAGTCAAAAAATAAAAGTTCAAGCTATATAAGGATTTACCTATTCTATTATGCATAAATGAATACAGGCTACTCCTTTAATCTCACCTGGCTATTACACAGTTCAGACTTACTGTTTTGTAATGCTCCGAGTGACCTGAAGCACATAAGCAGAAATGACATTGCAGGTTTTTCCCTGGGACATGAGTACTTTTAAAGAGGACCTGTAAATTCTGGACAGTGTATTCTCTTCTCTTTTGAGGATGCACAGATACCTCAGTTCATCTGAGAGTGCCCTTTTCAAACCTGAAATTCTTACCTTGCTCCAGAATAACTGTCTGTTAATTTCTTTCTCTTGAGGAACTTCTCAAAATGAATCAATACTTTCAGAAGCTACCTGTTGCAGCAGCACTCCGGAAGATGACAGAAACGTGAGTGTAAATTCACTCAGCATGACCTGTCACTATTCCTGTGGCACCTTCAGAATGGGACAGTTTATTCGGCATAGGACTTGCCTATAGAGGAGTGACTTTCCCTTTTCTTATCAGTACAAAATACTTCAGCTATATGTAACTGATGGCTTGCTGTTAGCCTGGGGGATTATTTATTGGTGAGACATTTCCCTTCAATATTCAGCACCAGATCTCATTAGCTCCACTTCATTCTAAGTGGTTAATTAGTGACTTAAAACCTCCTTAACCTCTCTCTGTCATCCTGTGTTTTTTCCACATGCAGACATGACAGACAACTCCTGCACAACACAGCCTCAGGAGGGATGGGAACCTCTCCTTCTCACTCACCTGGCCAGCTCTGGAGACACCTACCAACACACTGACTTCAGAACAGTGCTCACACAAGACAAACCTGATAAAAAAGAAAACAAAAAAAAAAAACAGCCAAACAACCCAACCCAACCCCATGTTCTTACTAAGGAACTACTTTTATATTCAGTGTATGTTCAGTCCTAAGACAGAGGAGGCTTTCTGTAGCTATCTGCTTTCTATAACTAGTATTTTGTAACAGAATCACCAAAGTCATCAGGGCAACGCATCTTTACTTGCAATTAAGGACAGCACTTACCTGAAAGCATGGGCAGTACTTACTTAGTACTGTCCTTACTTTCAAGTCTAACACTACACTCTTCCCAAATATTTCTAAAATCACTTAATAGCTTCTACTGCTAAAGTTTTTCTTTCCTGCATCTATTCTTTCTTTTCCCATAGCATTTCCTTTAGATTTTAGGCCTCAAAGAACCCATTAACTCTTCTTTTCAGAACTGTGTTAATGTCACTTCAAGTTTTTGTTCTTACTATCACTGAATACAAAGTGGATTATAAATTCTAAGAATTGTGGCCTTAAAACATCCCCTTTATTACTGTTTCAAGATTTTATTGATATTGTTAAATATGAACTTAAAAATCCCTCAAAACCACCAACACCCCCAAGAAACAGGTTTATTCTCCTGGTTACCAACTTCTGGTGGCTGAGAACTAAAAGTCTCTACTTTATAAAATCTGTACTGCATAAGGAATGTTTTATTCAAATACTGATAATAAAAAAATAACCTAATGGTTTTATTGCAACTATCTTATAATATTGCAAGTATTGTATGATACCAGAACGATTTGTTTAGGAAGCCGCCTTGGCGACAGTGCCAAGTGTTGGTACAATGTCCCGTGGGACTGTATTTGTCAAGTTTTCTAGGACTTCTCTATCTACACATTCATTCATTTTTGATCTACATTCATTAGCTGGTCTATGTATCAATAGAATAAGCTGATGATGTACTTAAAAATGACCTTTGTATCCCAGTATTTCAGTGAATCCACTAAAATAAAATAAAATGCAAAAACAGAGACCAGGACTAGAGAAATCCTCAGCATCTCCAAATACTGCAGTGAGATTGTCAGCAGAGACAAAATCTCCAGGGATTTGCTATAGAAGATTAAAGAAGTCTGAGGATGCTGATAGTGACAGTTTCTGTTTTACTGACATCGGAAAAGTCTCCAATGCTTCATCAACTGCAATTCAAAATTAATTAGAAAAACAAAGATCTCCAAAGGCTCAGATTTCACTTCACTGTTTTTAAACTACCACCAAAAGGCAGAACTGTGAAAGACACACTGCTCTTCAGATTTTTGTACTTAATGGTTGAATTTATCTGTCTCCTCCACCTTCAAACTGAAGAAATCAAACTTTATTTTTTATTATATTCTGCAGAAGTACTGACAGGCTTCTGGTCCTTTTCTGTTCTTCCAGAGGGAAGGAACATCACAGGAGCAAAGCTACAGAATCAGTGATGCCAGGAAGTTTTCTGGATTCCTTGGAAGTGACTAACTTGAGATGTGGCTAGGATTCGACACACAATTTGACATCTGCCTTTGCCTGACCCCAGAAACAGTATCTGGTTTGTGAAGATGCTCTGAGCACAAGTGAGGCTCACTCCTTGCCACTGCCGGCTCCTGTACCAGCATATCCAATAATGTACGACTCCACTTCTTTCTCCTGATGAAAGGCACAAAGCAGGGAAGCCTTGCCAGTGCAGAATAGAGCTGGACTGCCTGGGCTGTGTGCAGCGTGTGTGGCTCAAGAGCTCATTCATCAAATTCCATGCTCACCCGATTTTCACATTTAATCTCTTACGTTTATGATTTACCTTCTCATTTTAACAGAACACTACATGTATCACACTGCCAGCGTCAGCTAACACTGCTGTTCTAAGGAAGGGCTTCTGATGAGGTTTCCTTCTAAGCAAATCACCTCCTGAGATCACATTTCAGTCATACTCCAGCTTTCAAACTATTCTGCAGGTGACACCTGAAGCACAACTACTTTTTTTCAAGTGGAAAAAACATCACTGGAAAGTATTTCTTGTCAAGGAAACCTCTTCTAGCTATTTATTTGCACAATACTGGTGAGAAAATGCCTTCAAAATTTGCTAGACTTGGTTTGGAGATGTCAAGCTTATCAACATAGTATTACTGCAAAAAAAAGAATCCACATTCTACCTAAAACACGTGCAAAAAACACAAGAAGTCAGTATTACATCTCTGACTTTGAGTGCAAAAATAGCTCCCTCATCAATCCTTGCAAAATGTCAAACTGTCCGGGGGGGAGGGAAATCTATAAAATGAATAAAATTCAGGAACTGTTTTGTTTTGTAAGAGAAGGAAAAACTAGCCACATTCAAGATGGTCTTCCTGCAATTGCTAACTTGAGTAAACAAGTTCTGAAGTTAAAATATTTTCCAATTATCATATCTACAGAAAATGTCAACATATCAAGATAATCAAACCCACTACAGCTCATCCAGGAAGCCGTGGACAGCCTCATGCACTAGAGAACTGAAAAAAACAAAGCTATGTGCATAAGTCAAAATACCAAGGGCTTTAAAATCTACAAATCCCCTTAAATTTTCTTGATAGCTTGCACATACCACGTACTATCAAGATGATGATAAAGCAGCAATAGGATTTGTCAATATTAATTCTTTCACACACATTGAATATAAAACCGACAGTGCTGTCTACGTGAACAGAAGGCCACAAAGAACTTGCAGAGTTAATGCTGCCACCTCAAGGGACATCATCAGAACAGCACAGGATTACCATTTGGTCATTTCCATAAAGATAAAAGGAAAAACCCCTTGTAGACAATGTGTATGTGCTTCATTTTACAATATATACAGCTGTGTGCTACGGTTTGTTTTCCTCTGCACTGTGGATGGAACACACAGCCCCTAAATTAGATCAGAACACTTGGAAAATGGATGTTAGGATCCAAATGTTTAAGTGTTGCTTTAAGAAAATTGGGGAACACGAATACTCTTTTCTGCAGTGTCTGATCACACTTGCTAACAACTTAACATGGAAATACTTAAACTGGACTGCACACACATTCTGTCAGACCAGAAACTAGGCTTCAGCTCTAAACAACGAACATGTGTGTGCATTTAACTGCTGCATGTTGTTTGCATTTAATTTACATCTCCCAGAAGGACTATTCTGGGAATATCCTCAGCACAGCAGTTAGGAATGCATTCTCATGAACTTTTTAGTTGTTTATCACTGCCCTGAAGAGCTTTTTTTTTTTTTTCCCTTTAAGACCAGTCTGCAGGCTTTTTTTTTTCTGTAGTGTATCGAGACAGCCTATAATTTAACATTGTCACTACAGTTTTGATGTCAATAGTCTTTGTGGTCTCCAGAAAAGTCTTCCTAGAAGTTTCTTTGAAGTACGTATTGTACTAAGAGAATTCTGTTTTATGGGGCTTTTTTGCTATATTCTTTTACTGAGATACAAAGAATAGACAGCATTCACAGCTGGCTAGCTCTGTATTATTACCTCATGTCACACTCTCAGTCCTTGATTTTTAATAGCACGCTGCTTCCAAAACTACAAAACAAGCAGGATTTCTTCAGAGCACTCCACTCCACACAGCTAAGAATTGCTGGATGCAACAGATAATCAAAGGAAAATGCTAAATAACGCAGAATTAAATTTCGTTGACTACCATTAGAAGTCAAAAAAAGACTTATTGGAACTGGATAGAGGGAGGTGCTCTTTAAATGCATAGGTATAAGACTGCAATACATTTTTAGATTTTTGTCTTCAACAGAAGCTCTGAGCTTCTGTTGAATACAAGCCTCAATGTCTTATGGGAAAATGGAAAGTCCAAACAGAACAAGGAGAACCTACAGAACAGAAAACAAAAATCAACAACCAGAAAGAGGGGAGGGAAGAGAAGCCACGAGAGAAAACCTAAAGACAAAGCTTCTAATCAGCGTTTGCACATCTCCCAACCATCAGGGGCATTTGTCTGTCATCAGAACTTTGGAAATAAAATAGTAAAATAAATGTTACAATAATTACAGCAAGTAGTTTTATTCTAGTGTGCAGATTATATTCAAGTGATTTTAGATATGCAACTAATAGCAACAGTAAATTAAATTATTAAATAAATTTAAGAGAAACCCCCCCCCCCCCTCCCTTTAAGGTCCTGGTGTTCCTTTCTTTCACAAGTAGGCTTTGGCAGTTTGATAACAGACAAAGGCAGTGAGATTAGAATAAAAATGGAGTTTTCAGTGTTCTTACATTCTTTCTCTGGGTGACACAAAACACTCTACTCTCGAGCAAGAACATCAAATTCGCTTATTTGCTCCTGTTCACACACGGCATGCAGTAAAGAGTTGTTCAAAGGACTAGAATGGATTGCACAAAAAGGTCAGTAAAAGATTTCACACAGAAACTGTGGTCATCTTGCTACCTAATATATGACTTCTTTGATCTGTTAGCATTTGGTATCTCAGTAAGAGACAGCAAAACAAGGATCAGCTCGCTGAACTACAGAAATTGTCCTAAACTGCCTTTGTTGCCTAACCACCATTGTTAACTTTCCTCCACACAAAGAGATACTTCTGCTGTCTCAGTTTTATCTTGCAAGTATAGCCCAGACTTCTCACATCATGAATTAACGAGAAGAATTTTTAGAAAAATCATTTTTCTTCCAAATAAAACACAAACTAAAAGAAGAAATTCTGAAGTTAACTTGAAGTTAATGAACTTAATATGTTTTTGTATTACTGGAAAAAAAAACTACATTTTTCAGACACATATTGAAAGTATTCTTAGCCTAGATTACAACAGATGATGTACTTGAGGATAAAGGAATACCTACGAGCGCCATCCACCTATTCCTTACCCTTTAATCTAGGTGTACTCATTTTAACTATCCTTTGTTCAATCCACTGAAGTTGTGAATTAAGATGCTTACTAAATTGTCTTCAGATGCTTACTAAATGCTAATAGGCCTTTTTTATGAAGGTATTTATGAAGAAACGTCTTCACTGGGAAGGGCATCAAAATAAGGTAAAAGAATAAATGTAGGAACCAGACTGAACATGCATTTAGGGGGGCAAACAGTTTCAAAATGAAAAATGTTTAAAACAGAATCACCACAAAATAGATTGAAGCCTTCAACCTATACTCAGGTCCTCTGTGTCCATCAATTCTTTGATGAAAGTGATAGCCAGGATGTAGAATCGCTCAGGGGAAAAGCAGAATTTTGTAGGACCAGGGCCTAAATTAATACTAGGGACCATCTGCCACCCCACTGATCAACATGAAGGTGCTACAGAGAGTGACATATGATCAACTAGATACATGCTAGGAAGGTAGTACAACAAATTACAGCCAGTTTTCAACAAAGTCAGCAACGTGCTCACCTGAAGGCACTGGTACCATTAGTAAGGCAACTGATACAAATATACCCTGAATCAATATATTAAAAGCAAGTTGCTTAGTAGGGGATGACAACTGAAGCATATTAACATCAACAGTAATTTAGGCCTTGATCCATTATCTACTTGTTAGTCCATAATTATAAAAAAAATTAACACAAATGCTTTTTTTTTTTTTTAAATGGACGATGCAGTAGCGTATTAAAGCATTTCAAATATTCTTCAATCTTTTTATACTATATGTTAACCACACACTTGATCTAGAAGAGTGGGACAAATCATTTAAAAATATTCCGTTCTGTCAGCAACACGTAAAACCAGCAGACCAACAAAAGCCTTAAAAATCATCCTGCTTCCCTACTAAATGCCAAGAGTAAGAGCAAACTTTATACAAAGGAGATTTTTTTTGTTATTTCGTGTTACTGATAAGTGTTTCAGCTGCAAATATATTTCACAATAACATATTAATTTTGAATTTTTGTGATGAGTTTTCAGCTTTTTTTTGAAGCAACTGGATAGCACAAAAATAAAAAGCCTAATTCCTTTTAACAAACGCAGTCTTGTAAAGCATCACAACCCTTATAGGCACAAATGTATCAACTGTGACAGGAGATTCACATTGTTACACAGCCCATATGAGGCTTTTTGTGAGGGACCAGGCTTCATACGAGTTTAAAAGATTCCATTATTGTACAACACTCCTCTAGATGTTTTCAAAACTTTGGCACATTCAGAAAAAGGAAGAGAGAGAAAAAGGGACAGATGGGCTTCAAAAACCATAAACAAAGGGCATTACAAAACAACAAGGAAACCATAATAAAACCCTTTCCTGAACTGTAAAATAATGATGGTAACAAGGGAGAGAGAGAAAGGATGCTGGTTGCTTTTTGTTGAACGCTGTCACTTGCAACAGAAGTGGCCTTGATCATGGGGCAATTTTCTTTTTAAGAGCAAGGCTTCTCTACCTTGCAGTTGCTGGCTGGACATGACCAGGGTAAGATCTCCTTGTGCTCGTGGCTTGCCTTTGTCTAGCCAGGAAGGACTGTCCTGAGCCTGTGCTAGCTAGTCTGTCTTCTGCTGCTTTTTTATGCAGAGTCATTCCCTATGGACAAAGAGAAACTTCTTAGAAAAAAAAAATAGAACATGTAGCATTCAACAACTTCATTCATTTATATTTTATTTCCTCTTCTTCAGCAACACTTACTAGGTTGTTTTGAATTTCAAACACAAAGCATCACCTTTTCAAGGCTAAGGCAGACATCCTTCCAGATCTTTTACCATGTTCTCTTCCACCCCCCACCCTCCCCAGTCACTGTCCAGTTTGGAATACATTGTTGAGCAGCATGTCCCTCAGTTTCCCACATTTGACAAAATGCTTCTCCACATAGACACAGTGACTGGACAAACCTTTTCAAAATTGCCTCCTCCCCTTGCCACCCCAGGCCCCTTTAGCATGCTGAGCCAGAAGAGTACTTCTCTTCTGAACACAAATTCTTTCCATCTCTGCATTAGCTCATATGGCAGGATCACACCTTGAGAGGAAATATGTTTTCAGCAGGAATGAATGCAAGGAGGAAATGAGAATTTGAAGAAATAAAAAAAAGCTGTGATGGGTTGTATAGTTGTGCACAAAAGCAGAGGCTAATTACAGAAAGACATACAGAAAGCTATCAAGACTTATTTCATGATGAGCTATTGAACCATAGCTCTGTTCAGCCCTGTCTTCTGTTCATAAGTGGTACTAATGCGACAGAATTGGTCAAGGGCACGAGTCACTTGAAAATGTTTTCAGTATTTAAAGGATTCAAACACTCTCCAAGTACTATTTTTGCCTTAATATTCATGGACATAACAAGAACACAGAACATCAGGAAGAAAACTCTGCCCAGGAAAGACAGTGAGGAGGAATTTGAACTCAATGGTGAAGGAGAATGAACCATGAATGTCATGGCTTCCTTCTGTCAGGACAGCAGATTCAATGCAGCCACACTCTACCAAAGAGAAGTCTTGAACATATTTGCTAAAGGTAAAAAATCTCCTTGCACACATGCCCAGCAAAAGCTGTGTGGCTGCTTTTTTATACTCTGAATATTTTATGGGAGGGTCACACAGTTGTGTTCACCCTTCACTTGGGGCTAAACCTGTACCTAGGTTAAAGAGGTTGCTTCTCAGAGTGCTTACTGCAGCAGTAAGCTTTCTTTAAGCCCCTTTGTTTGAAACAATGAAAAGGCTGCAGAATCAAAGAAAGTACATCTGAGCACTGTAAGTCAGCTTAATTGAAGATATTTCAATTAAGAAGGATTTCAAGATAGCAATCTGAAGTTTCCTTCCCTCTATAAAATGCCAATTCTGGTCTTAAAATTTGAAAAATAACAGAAATGTTCTCTCTTACCCCAAGGTTAACAGAGGAATATAGACTTACATAACGATAACTTAAAATGATTAAAAAGCATTTGTTTCTATGTCTTATGTGTTGGAAAATGATTTTCAAACAAAAAAATAATGTAAATAAATGAAGAATTCCATGAACAACCCAGAAATAACTAATATTAATCCCTTCTTTGTTTTTTTTTGTTTGTTTGTTTGAAAGTTTGGGATTTCCTTACCATATTATACCAGGCACTAACAATAAATTTCTCCTCCATTTCTCTTTGACTTTTTGTTTTTTCATATTCTTTCTATAAAAAAAAAAAAGCATACAATTAAAAACTAAGTACAGTAAGTATTAGTCTACACCTAAAAAAACACAAGAATAACACACATCTACCAGGAAATGTGAAGATTACTACCTCCAATGAATGAAACATTCTATCCCGTTCCTGCAACTGATTTTTCAGAGCCTGAATCTCAGGAGCTGCACCCTGGTTTTGCTTAGGATCTAAGGTGCGGATGACCTGTAAGAGAAAAACAGATTGTTTTAAATTAAACACTGCAAAAACAATTTAAGTGAAAAAAATAATCAAAGAATTATAACCATGCAAGGCTGATTACAAAAACAAAATAGTGACTTAAAACGTATCAATGGTAAGAAAAGACACTCCAAGATGTGGAGCAGAGGGATGTGCAGTCTTAAGAGGCTGACTCCCATGACACAATCTTGCTAAACAGCATGACAGAGGCTCTGCCTCTGAACATCAGCCACGGTATGTTGGAGAATCTGAATGGGGTTCTCTTCCATGTGACCACGAAACAAAACTACTAATAGGAAAAGCAGAACTGAAGAAATTCACTACACCAGACTCACGTATGCAGGTCCTTCCTCTGGTTACACTACCGTGGGGCCACAGTGGTGGAAACGTTTTCTCAAAGACTTTTTACAAGGCTCAAAAAGCTCAGGTTTACTTACATGCTCCCTGTTACTTCCTCCCCTTCAATCTGGAAAGATTACACCTGGTGCCATGGGGTACCACTGCGGTATCAGGTGCTGCTATTTCTAGAAAACTTATGCGAAAAAGCATCCTGTGGCACATGCATGATCACTATGTTACTAATACGATGAGCAGACACCGAGTTGTGTTCATGTGTGGCATCCACCACAGGCAGCATTTGAGTGCTATCAACCACAGAGCTCAACTAAGAACAAATTCAGCAAAATGCTTAGATACCTAAGCTCTCTATAATAGAAAAGAGCAGACAAGTTTTTAACATGCTGGGGATATATAGGAAGAAACCTCTGATTTGTCTTCCTAACCACTTCAGAATGATATATAAATGCTTTAAATGTTACTAAGTCGTTTTTATGGAATAGTATTCATGGAAGAAGACTCAAAAGTATATTAAGTTTCTAATAAAACATACACTAGACTTAAACATAATTTCTATAGTGGAGGGCTATAATGATTGTAAGCGTCTTCACCAAAAAGAAGTCAAAGTTGATGAGATCACAAAAAGCTAACCTAAGAAAAATAACTAATTCTACTGTTATATAAAGCACTCTGTAAAGTAACACAGATCATACAAACAAATCTTATTGAATGGGGAGATCAGGATTCTGTCTTTCACCAGGATACTCTAAGAATATAAGATGTAAAAGAGAAAACAGAAAAAAAGAGAAAAAATATTTGTTTAGTTTTACAGAAGGCCTTTGAAACATCTTAGAAGTAGTCACTGAGAAAACTACATAGAAATAAAGGAAGGAAGCCTAGAGTTCTGACAGATCAGGAACCCTATTACAGATTTCCATTTAACTCAATCCAGACATAGCAAAAAGATCTTGATGTTACCATGAATAGATGAAACAGATGAATGAAAACACTAGTATACTTTCAATAAACTCAAATAAAATACAGAAAGTATAGAAGACATGGGTCCATGGTTGAGACCACAATGTTGCCATTTTAAAGCTGGTAGTATATCCACATCCTCATTACCATATTTAAATATTAGCCACCTTCTAGCCCAAAGCATACATGCAATAGTAAAGGTAAAAAGCCATACTAAACATCAATAGGAGAATCTAACAACTTGTGTAAGTAGTTCAGTCAAAAATATTACTTTATGTAGAAAAAGCATCTGTAAAAAGAGTTCACATTAAAATGGTTTCTAAACCAACTGGCTAAACCAAGACATGAACAAAAATAAACCGGGGCAAAAGATGAACAAAGAAAGCAAAATACAATTTAAATTGGTGCGAATGACTCTGCCACATGTGTAATTACCTCTGACTGTAAACTCTAAGGACTACGACTGAGTGAACTTGTCAGAAGCCCCATAAAAAAAAAAAAAAAAAGATGACCAATTTATGTGAGCAATAAGAATTCAGTGAAATCTGAAGCAGCTAAAAGCTGTATTGATAAAAAGGTGCATCAAAATTATCTGCTCCAGGTAAGGCAGACATTACTGACTCCCTGTGAGAAGCCTACACCATCTGGAAGCACACACAAATAGATTCAGCCACCTGAGAAGCAGAGAACCCCAAACTTCCTCTTCCCTCTCTGCCTCTTATTCTTCAACCAAAAGAAGAAAAGCTGATAAAAGCAGAGTTTGTTGGTCCAATTGTGCCTGCACTTGGTGGGACTAAGCCACATCTGTGTGTACAAAGAGGAAAGATGTGCTGGAAGTCCCCAGAAGCCCCAGCACAAATGCCAATTAAGGAGTACTTCTGCGTATCGAGCTTCCCTCCCTTGAATTGTTTTACGTAAGTGGTGCTCTGATTCTGAAACAGCACAGCACAGCTGTTCTGGTAATTTCTCCATTACCAATCCTAGTATGGATGATCAGAGGGCTGGAGCACCTCTCCTATGAAGTCAGGCTGAGGGAGCTGGGGTTGTTCAGCCTGGAGAAGAGAAGGCTCCGGGCAGACCTCACAGCAGCCTTCTACTGCCTAAAGGGGGCCTACGGGAAAGCTGGGGAGGGACGCTTTGTCTGGGGGTGTAGTAGTAGGACAAGGGGAAATGGCTTTAAACAAAAAAAATGGAAGATTTGGATTAAATGTTAAGAAGAAATTCTTCCCTCAGAGGGCGGTGAGGCCCTGGCACAGGCTGCCCAGAGGAGCTGTGGATGCCCCATCCCCAGAGGTGTTCAAGGCCAGGCTGGATGGGGCTTTGGGCAGCCTGGTCTGGTGGGAGGTGTCCCTGCCCATGGCAGGGGGTTGGAACCAGGTCTCTTCCAACTCAAACCATTCGTTGATTCTGTGATAATTAACATGGAACACACATACTTACGCTTTTGGCCTTTTCCAAATACTTTTTGTAACGCTCTTCCATTTGCTTCATTTCCTCCTCCTTTTTCCGTAAGGCTTCTTGTAACTCTTCAATTTTGAGTGCTTTATGTCAGGAGGTGCACACATTGGGAAATAACAATTATGTTTATTTTTGTGTGTTTAAACAGACACTTAAGGCATACTGCACTTCTTATCACATAAGGAATGTGATACAGCAGATACCATAGTTTTAATTACTCAAGAGCTCAGAAACATAAGAAATGTACTCATGATATCAAGAGATTGTCTTTCGTGCACAAATTTTGTTTTTAAGATTATGAAAAAAGAAAGAAAAAAGGAATCATAAATCATTGCCATTATGGAACAGACTCAGAAAACTAATTAATTATTAAATAGTTTCTTAATTACAAATTTCAAATTATATTCATATTGCAACTCAGATAAAAATGCATTTACTTATTCTGTGTTAGAGGAATGATTCATAAGAGGTATATGATTCTTACTTAGACCTGCTCAATTTTAACACTGAACATAATTTATCAGAATTGTAACATGAATATAGTCAATTTCATTTTTTCCACATTTTCTCAAGCAGCAATGCAGATCAGCAGGACAGTTTCACACAGGCTTTTCCTGTGTCAATACAAAAACATGCTGAGCCACTATCACTTAAAGCACAAACTATACATATTCAAAGAAGGTCAATTCCATCATTCTGGATAAAAACACAGAACAGTGGTGTTTGGTTCTCACACAAGGTTATAGTTGGCAACCCTCAGTCCATTTATTTTGCAATTAAAATGTTCTTTCATGTTTATCCTACACTTTTCTCTCTAAGCTCTTCAAAAACACTAAGTAAACAGGATCAAGTCATCTTGATCATTGCTCAATGCAACAAAGTAAGTCCTGCCAAAAGTCTTCACTGATCAGTTAGAGAATCAATAGCAGCTCGTCTCTAAGAATATAAGAATCCATTTTTCAGAATGTTCTCTGATTCTTGCAAAATACCAAATCCTTTTGGCCAGTCTCAAGACAGCTAAAAGAATCTGAAGAAATAACTTGCACACCTTTTATGCTGCCTATGAGAATAAAGGAAGAAGTACAAGCATTTTTATTTTATCAAGACAAAACTCAGACCTAGATTTTTAAAAAGCAAGTTGTAATTTCAGTAAAACTACAGAAGCTTTAACATTACTATTTATTTATTTATTTAACTAAGTCTTAGAGTCAGAAAAACGTTCTTACACTCACACTGAGGCTTATAAAAATGTCAGGATCATATGTTTATTAGCTGCTTATGAAGTCCCTAACCTTCGTTTCCAAGTGTACTAACATTTGCTAAAACATATAATTTTATTGCATACCCTTCAGTTATACTCTTATATATATATCTTGTATATAGATATATATACATCTTGTATACATATCTTGTATATAGATATATATCTTATATATATATCTTGAGATATACTCTCTCAACTTAACTAAAAATCCCTTTTGGATACAGAATTTACATAATGAATAGTAAAACTACATTTTAGTCTTCCTGGATCTCTTATGGTTGAAATTGTTCTGGCACAAACCAGAGAAGCTGACATTGGTTGCAAGCTTTTGCCTTGTTCTATTATGAGTAAGCTTCAAAACCAATAATCAGGCTCCTGTGGTACTTCTCACAAAATAAATAGTATTACCATGCTAAAAAGCAAACATTAACAGTTAGATTCTGGTCTCTAGAAACCATCTGACCTATAGCTATACAACATAATTCCTACATTTGTGTTGACCATTGCCCAAAAATATTCTCAAACTACAACGCAGTTCTACTGTTACCTGAAAACATAGCAAAGGAATATATATTGTTCGTAAAAGATGAGCTGGTGATGGCAGCAAGGATCTTCTAAACTAAGGTGGTAGGAGACATGACGGTTCTGAACAGTTGAGGTTCAAAGATAGGTATGATAATGACTAGGTATTTCTATAGGCATTGTCATTTCTTACTATGGTGGTCTCTAAAATGCAATCTCCTGCTTCTCAAGCATTACAATAATCTTTTTGGTCACCATAGTTTCAGAGAAATTAACACCTATCACTGACATTTAAAATGTGCATTTTGTGTATCTTGCACCTTCTATAGCTATTATAATTAGAGACCTCACACATGAAATACTTTACAAAGAAAAGAAATGGAGTGCACATCAGTAAACTCACAACTGTTATTGCATCTTGGTTCCAAATCCTCAATAATAGCTCGTTTCTTCTGTAACTCGTTATTAGCTTCATGGAGTTTCTCACTGTTGCAAATCATAAAGGCACATATTGTTTTCCAAATATTCTTACTGAGTTTGAATGAACATTAACCAATATTAAAAAAAAAAACAACAACAACAAACAACTCAAACAGCAATATATTTCTAATAGCATTACTGATTTTTCCTACGTGGGATGAGGAAAAAAGACAGGTGTTATTAATGTCACCGTGGAAATATTTGTAACACATGACAGCAAAGAATTACAGTATATGGAGAACTGTAACAGCAAGCAGACTCGTTCTCAGTCCAAAATGACAAATTTGCTTTAGAACTTACAGTAAATTACACAATGCATGCCTAAAATGAATACTTTTAACTGAGATTACATTATGCAAGAACAGCTAAAACCACAAGCAACAAAAACTACACGTATTGTAAGAGAGTTGAAAAGTGAAGCCTTTTGCATTTTAGGAAGTAGAAGGGAATAATACGAAGTGTTACCATTTTGTTCTAAAATGTTATGTATTATGCCCTAAGGTATACTAAAAAGTAAACTGATTATTTTTATTTAAATTCAAGTGTTTTCCCCAGAACAAAATGACTTACTCCTCTTGACAAAAGACTTATACAACGCTAGGCAAGGTATTCTAACTAACAGAAAATTATGGTTTATTCACAGCTCTTATTACTTGGCAAAGTTTTTCTATGAAACGATAATATCCAAATAGCAGACTCCCTAACATTTCTGTGCTAAACCATTTCTCTTAGAAGTATATCTTCCAGATACATTATTAATGAGCGTCTGCCTTCCCTATCGTATGGAAAACATTTAATTTCAAACTGCAAGCAACAGGAAAAAAATACTTACAGATGTTCTTCAAGTTTCTTTTTCAGAAGAATTGACTAAAACAAAAAGTTAAATGTGTTATTTTAATATATGGGGGTGCTTTAATATAATTTCAAAATTATTTTTAAGACAATTTTGACATTTAAACCCAAATCCACATTTTTACTTCACTCAGTTTTAGATTATAAATCCATCCTCTGTGGCAGCAATCCTTTCCTTCACAGCCATGTGACTATCCTGAAATTAGAATGCTTTGAAACTTCACAAATACTTCCCCAGGAACTGGACCAATACAGGCAAGATCCATAAATGATAATGCTCTATGGTAGTTTTAATTTCTTCATGATTCAGTACTTTTGTAATTAGTCTTAATAAATTAATATGAAATTAGAAAGTGCAGCAAAATTTGCTAAAAGAGCTGTCTTACCAATATTGCAAAGCAATTTGTATCAAGATGTGTAATAAATTAGCTGAAGCAAATTCCTGTCCCCATAGAAACTGGAGGGAATAGAGTGTTTTAGACTGGAGTATAGCAGAACATTTAACACTTTTCTGTTTCTGTTCTTTACTGACTACAGACATGTAAAAAATATCATACAACTTACAGTGTTCCACTTTCTGGTTAAATCACATTTAGATAAGCTCTTTAATTAAAATCTTCAAAGTAAATTTTATTTTAATCTTAAACTCACTTTATACACAGTGAGTATCTTTCAAAAAACAAAACCAATAAATGTCTTTAAACTGAAAGTAGTGTTAGGTAAATAGAAAGCCATACTCACAATAGCCTTGAGCAGAAGCCCATTGCCAAGAAACAGAGATGACATTAGTATAAAGCAAAACAGCAGCCAACAGAATAAACTATTTAGAAAGTCACAAACAGAAAGTTAAAGCTATGAGTATTTTCAGACATGCGTATTTTTCTCCTCTGTTCTCATCAGCAGTTTCATCCTGTAGCATTTTCTAAAACATATCACTAAAAAAATACATAAATGGTAAAGAAGCACATTTGTAAGTCATCATATCTAAACCAGAATTTCAAAGGAGAACAACTGCTGTTTTGGAAAGCCATTTAAGACAAAAATGATACAAGTAACAAACAGGAGAAAGTGTGCAGTCTATTGGGCTACAACCATAACAAAGAGATGCATGTGTTTTTGTGGAGTGATTCTGAATTGTGTTATTTTCACATAGATCAAATACAAGACAAATGTAAAGTACTTAGAACTGAACCTGCCTTTTTGTTTTGTATTTATCCAATACAAATCACAGTGGAGCTCTAGCATGTGACTAATGTTCCAGAACACCATCGAAGGATAAGACAGCAACAAAATTACTTCATTGCCTTTCCTCCAGTGGTCTTTCACCACAGGTTTAGACACCTAACCAATAGGGACAATTTCACTGAGCACCCCAAATTTATTTTTTTCAGCTTTGTCATAGTGTAAAGACTTCAAGATATTGTCTTCGACCACATTCCTGGGTCACATTTTTGATTTCCAAATTCAAGTCTGAAAGCCAACTTCAAAATTGGATTTCCTTATTGCAGTGGAATAAATGGGGGAAGTATGTAAAATAATCCAACATGACTCCACTGATTTCAAAGTCAGAAATTTAGAGCAGCTAAATTTAGAGCTGTGGATTTTGACCATTTGTATTTTTCTGTTCCCAATCCTCTAAAAAAGAAAAACAAACCTACTGCTTCACCAACTCTTCTGTAACAATAAATGTTTGCACGCATCTTTTTTGGTCACAAAGTATTTAAATTGGCAAGGTTGCTTATATCTGTCTGAGTGACTACTGATTGATTTAGATTAGAAATGGGAAAGCTGGCAACAGTGACTATTTTCAAAGGCTTTTAAGAAAATTAAAACTGAACTCAGCTTTCCTTTTGGAATGCTTGTATTACACTTGGGTGTAGACTGGTAAAGACACCAATGACCACTTGTCAATTGGGATTCAACTGGTATATGTTCGCTTATGCTACTCGCACAGTACTAGCATTGTTGTGGCAGTAATCTCCCTCCCATATAGATAGAACATAAATTCTCACAAGCAAGAAGCTAACAATGATTCACAACACCACCATTAAGAGAAGCTGGACTGAGTCTACCCAGACAGAGTAATTTACCCAAGACACATGATTAGGAAAAAGGATAAAACGTAAAACATATGATTTTGCCAACCCAAAGATGTTGTATATACTCAAAGCAAGATAGATAAAAAATTAAAATAAATTATTCTAAAAATGTGCAGATGTTACTTTTTTTTTTTAATTAAGTTTAAGTCAGCTTCAAAGTCACATATCCACATCCCACATCCTGTGCTCCTAACAGGTAATTAACAAAATCGTTGTTCTCAGATAGGAAGGAAAGGACCTTAAAAAAAAATCTCAGGAAAAAAATGAAGCTTTATCTAATTTTGAGATAGCTTCACACTGAGATTCATTCAAATCTTTCATGTGTTCATAATAGACAACTATTTCTATAATAAAACTATAAATATCAGCAAATGCATACTGGCTCTTTTGTTCCCCCCCCTCAATGCTAACAAGTTCCATTTACAAAACTCTAGCAAAACCACTAACGAGGTGGCTTTAGAAAACAGAAATCCCTTTCAGTATTTGCTATTTTTCCTTTGCATCAAAAAGAAACTTACAAAAATAGTCTTTTTATTGAAAATTACTCATATACTTAAAGGAGATAAAAGGAACATTTTTTCCCCCTTTGGGGATCAAAGCTTGGTTTTGTTCTACATGTTAAAGCTGCAGGCAGATGACTATACTCTGGCTTGAGGTTAAGCTAACTTAACAGGATGAGGGCAACTATAGCATGTGTCTTGAGAAAATTTCTTGATGTGAGAACCTGACAAAAGTTATAAACAGCACCATGAGAGATGGCCAGATTTCACAGACATGTTAAGAGTAATGAGCAAAGCAGCTGAACTTCACAAGAAACAGAACAGGTAAGAGTTCCGGGGGCTTCTAGGGAGATGCCAAGTCAGGAGGACATACTAGCTGTACCAAGAATAGCATATAAGGCCAAGATGGCCTATGTAATGTTAGGAGAAACTCCAGATTTTCTACAGATTTATCAGGACTATGTCCAGTGGGGCAGAAGTAACCAAAGGCAGGTTTTTTATTTAGGAATACATGTACAGTAGGGCAGAGAAAAGGAGAACAAGCATGAGGAAAGGAAGTGATAATAAGGCATGCAAAAGAATCACAGCTGTTTGGGGTACCTGTTGAGCAGCCCTACACATGAACACGTTCTGAAGGACAACAAATCAAACCTGCTATTCTGACCACACCATTCACGTCTGACCTGATACCGTAGTCTGGAAGATAAGGGTGGGAGGCCATTCCCTGTCCAGCAATGCAACACGTAGATGGACTGACTAATCAATCATGCATCCCAACATGATGTGTCAGTGCCTGTTACAGGCCTAATGGCTCTGACATCTTCCTAACATCCTCCTTCCACAACTTCCGTGTAAAATGAAACAGATCCATTCCTAATTTGGACTTTTGATTTTTAGACTAAGTTCACTCTTACATTGAAAATATGAAAAAGTGCATTGTTACAGAAAAGTAGTGAAAAAATTGTCAAAATGATGAAACAATGAACTGTATGCCAAGTGCCTCCTTATCCTTTCTCTCGTGCCTCTGAAGAATCACCCTTTTTAAGGATAGATCAAAGATAACTTCAGCATGTGCCTGCACAACTTGATCTACCTCTGAAGTTGGGTTTGAGTTTTGCTCTGCTTTGCATGAGATTTTGGATGAGGTGTCCCATCCATTCAGAGGGGCTTGAAACCTCAATTAATTTCTGATTCTACACTCAACTTGCTTAATTAAGAGAGTAAGTCAAGGCCTACACTCTAAGCTCAGCAAAATATGCCATGGGGTTTGTGCATATAAATCACTGCTGTCAGTGTCAGGCCTACACGGAAGCCCAGAAAGCAGCTACTTCATCACGAATTTCAGCTCTGCTTGACAACGCCTGCCTGGTACACACGAGGCTATACCACGGTGTTCTGATGGTGGTATTTTGCTGTTAGCAGAATCACCTCAGAGGATGCCTACACAGGCTGCAACTACTCCTGTAAGTGAGCTACAGACATATCCTAGATTACAGTCCAAGCCAGAGCCATAAAAAGGGACAGAATTACAATTTCAGTGAATAAACCTGAATGCAGTTAGATAGGGACCATTTACAATACTTAATATCTGAGAATATATATTTTTTCATATTCTTGTTCACCTTGAAAATCTGATTTTGGTCAATAACCAAGAAACACCTCAGAATCACATAATAGTATGAAATGATTTTACAATGCATTCTAAAACACATTCTATGTTACTTAGAAAAATAACCTTAACTGAACCCAACTATGTTGTTTTAGGTTCATACAGCTTATTCTGGAAATTAAGTGGACAAGCTAAATTAAATACACTTTTAAATGAAAACAAGCAGCTAGTAATAATTTTCATTTTTATATGAATTAGTTAAAACAAAAACACAAAAATAGAAAGCAACACATTACAACTTGTTGCCAGTTAGCAGGGAAATACACTGGTATTGTGAGTGTACACTGTGCACGTACCCTCCTGCAAATCACTGCTTTCAATAAAGTTATAGATCTTCTTGTCTCAAACACAAGAGATGGCAAAGTAATTTTTTGAGTGGAAGACTGAAAGTTGTTCTCCACACTAACTGCCATGATGGGTGTTCTCCTATTAAAAATAAAGCTAACTCTTTGAATGGAAACAGAAACTGCTGCAAATGTTAATCAACTAATCATTTGCCTTTTTTTTAGTTTTGGCCTGCCTGGTATTACAAGATACACTTACTCTAGCAATTACAGGGTTTCCAATGTCAGGAAAGGGTTTACTTTCCACTAAGCAAAAGAAAAATAACTTCAGATATTTTACTAAGATGTGGAGAATTAACATGTCCTTAATGCCTTTCAAAAGTCTCTATTCTAATTAAATAACTTTAAACAATGCTGACTTTACTATTAGAATGGACACATTTAATTAAGCAAAATTTGTCACTTTATCTGCATAGTATTTTTTATATTTTTCTACACAAATGTCTTATGTCTTTTACTCTATTTAGAGAAGCACAACTTAGTATTTAGAGCATAACAGTGAATATGCAAAACAACCAGAAATCTTCATTTGCATATTACTTCACTACATAAGCAGAAATGTTTATCAAAAATGGACAGTCCAAGAAATATAACTACTTGAATGTAAACTTTATACACATTTCTACTTACATCTTCAGCTTTTGAACCTTGATCCTGCAAAGATTTTTGTAGTTCTTCAACCTGGGATTGCACTACTAGGAGTCTTTGATTTACCAATCTAGGAAATAGATATTTTGTTTTTCAGAAAACAGCAAAAAACTGCAAGACAATGACTGAGACTTTTAAGTGTCTAGTATTTTCAGATCATCTACACAAGAGATGCAATGCTGTATTTTATTCACTAAAAATTTACAACAGAACTGAGAGGGAACAACAGTTCCAGAAATCAAAGTCTGTAGTCTCCCAGAATAGTCTGATACAGCATAGATGCAAGTCACAAGGAACTACTTCCATATACGTGCAACAAGAGTTTCTAACTTGTTCTGACTCACTGTGAGACAGCTACTAGCTTACTGTCTTTACGCAGTCACAGAACCCTAAAAATCCGTGTGTTGGAAGGGATCTTCAGAGATCATCTAAACCCAACTTCCTTCGTGAAGCAGACCCATCAAGCAGATCCACTTAGAGCAGTTGTGTAACACAGAACCATGTTCAGTTGAGGTTTGGATACCCCCAAGGATGAAGTCTGACAATTTTTCTGAGCCTCTCTTCTGGAGGTTGAAAATTTCTTAAATTGTTTTATTTATTTATTTTGTATTGAATCAGAATCTCCCATACTCCAAACAGTTTCCACTGCCTCTTTTCCTTCTACTGTCAATCTCTGAGAAGAGTCCATCTCTGTCTTCTTGACAGATTCCTGTTATGCAGATGTAGATCGCAGAACCATCTCCCATATGACATCTTCTCTGCATGCTGAGCAAACCCAGTCCTCAGTATTACCCCACATACCATGTGCTCCACTGTCGCTCATCTCAGCTCTCCTGTATGTCCATGTCTTCCCTGTACTGAGGAGTCCAAAACTGAATGCTACATCCAGACGTGGTATTATGGGATTCCTCAAATAGCTGCTTCACAGCCTCATGAGGACAGCCCAGGTCACAGTCAGCCTCCTGGGCTGCAGGATTCCCAGCTGAGACACTCTCTTTACTGCCTACCAGGATACCCAGTGCTTTTGCATCAGAGCTGTTCTCCCTGGTCTACCAACACCAGCCTGCATTGCCAGTCTCCTCCCAGACATGGACAGGCCCCCATCAGCTCATTTCTCTACACTGTTGACAGCATTACTATTCACTGTGACTGAATTTTCCACTCAATTTATTGTCCACTTATTCTGCCTGTATGTAGCCATTCTGAACATGAGGATATCACAGGAGACTGTGCCAAAGGCTTTGCCAAATCTGAGGTAATCTAAAGTATTTCACCCTCTTCCACATAGGCAGCCATCTCATTGAAGACTATCAGTTTAGACAGGCATGCTTTACTCCGAAAAAATTAATATCAGCCTTTCTCAACTACTTTCTTGTCCCTCTTGCAACTGGATATTCATTCCAGATGGATTTCCTTCATGAGCTTCCTAGGAAATGAGCTGTGGCTGACCAATCCGTACAGGCCTGGATCCTCTTTCTTGCCCTTTTTGAAGTGACTGTGGCATTTACATTTTCCCAAGCTTCAGAAACCTTCGCCAATCAACATCAGCTGTCAAAGATTTAGATAGAAAGCAGCCACACAGCAGTATCAGCCAACTACCTTAGCACCCTCAGATGCATCCTTGTCTGGTGCCATGAATGTCTACATTCAGGAACATGTGCTGTTGGGTTTTGAGTATCTCCAAGGATGGACACAACCTCTCTGGGCAACCTATTACAGTGTTTAGAAACCCTCGCAGTATTTTCTTGTGCATTTAGATGGAATTTCACGTACTTCAGTTTGTGCCTGTTGCCTTTTCCCCTGTCACCACTGAGAACAGTCCATCTCCCTTAGATACTCCCATCAGATATTTACAAACATTAATAGCATCCCCCCTAAGTCTCCTCTTTTCCTGCCTACATAGAATCTCTGAAAGATGTTGTTGTTCTGTAATCACATCCTTGCGGCCCTTCACTCAGCTCACTATAGTTAAGTCTATGCCTGTTTTGTGCCAGGGAACCTGATATTGGCACAGTACTGTCAAAAGTGTATGGCATTGTCAGAAAAGTCAATGAAGCAGAGGACAGAGGAGTTGAAAGACAAGACTTCTTACCTGTTCTCTGTCTCCAATTCATTCTTCCGTAAGTTTGCATCATCCAGAAGGCTCTGCAACAAGGCAATCTTTTCATTGTCAGAACCTTCTTGGTTCAACTTTAAAATCTTGTTCTCATGCTGAAGGCGAATGAGTTTCTCCCTAAACACAAGAAATACAGTTTTATAGAAAATAGTATACTAATCTCTTTAAAGAAGAAAACAGTTTACAACAGAAGGTGTAAAGATAATATTAAGATCATCTTTACCTATTTAAGAGAGACAGATGAAACAATTAAGTCTTCAAACCTGCAAATTCAAACCCAATTAAAGGAACTGTAATTGTAGAAAGCATAACACGAAAAAAATGCCTGAATGCCCCTACTAGATCTCAGAGTACAGAAGGACAGGTTTATAGGTTGAATGTGGAGAACACAAAGCTTGGTGACAAGTGTCAAGGGAGGCTGTAGTCTCAGCTGTCATTGAATTCCTGTATGAACCTAGGGAAGTCACTTCTACTCTGTTGGTCTGTTTTCCCTCATGTCACTTAACTTCTTGATTTACTCAGGTGCAAATGACAGGTCGCAGACCAGACCTGCCTGCTGAAAAATCCCCCATCTTGTCATATCCATGAGATGGAAAATGGTGCTCGAGTACAGATCCACGTTCTGTCACCTCACAGGGAACAAGAGAGCAGCAGCAGCTACTCCAGCGGGTAAGCTGGCTCTTACAGTCTTCCCCTGTCATCAGGGGAAGCAGCTGTACTCCTACAGCAGCCACTGCTACAGTCCCTCTCTGAGGCAGGCAAGAAGGACAAATTTAGCAAACAGACTGCATAGATGCATGCTTGCATAAAATCCAGATTTCGTCTTCAAGAGCTGAAGATGAAGAGATAATGAAACCACATGTCTAACCTTGAGTATCTACAGAATTTATGCTTCCTGTCCTCTCTCATGCAGTCATGAGAAAGGTTTATGTAATAACTCCATAATTCACTAATACTGCATCAAAGCATTCTTTCGTTGTTCCTGAACAAATCTAGAAGAATTGCTCTTGGAGTAATGTGCAGCAACAGAGCTGGAAGAATTCTTTTCTACTGTTAGCTTTCTCCACTCAAATTATGTTTTGACCCCAAAACTATCTTTCCAATTGTTAAAAAATGTCAGTTTTTGTAGAAATGAAAGAATAAAATTCCTAAAGGGTCAATAGATTTCTGAGATGTGACTGTCTTTAAGTAACTTAAATTTCAGGTTGCAGTGATAATGAGCACACAGGCAAGGATAAGCACCATCTGCAACCTTTTAAACTATGATTTTCAGTTCTGTGGTGGCTGTTCTGTCCTTTCATAGACTGTAATCATTTGCAATGATACAGAGTAGATTATAAAATCAACTGTTTCTATAACAATTTTATTAATTTCCTCCTTGTACAACTACAAGTTCCACTGGCATTTTGTCTGTTAACTCTCATATAAACCGCAGTTACATGAACTCTGTGCAGGAAAAGAGTTTGTTATCATTCTCCTGGAGTACAGTACAAAAACTCAAGAGATCAAGTGAATTTTGTTCTAAGCTCCTGCTGTGCAGAAATCCAAAACAAGAGGACATATATATATATAATATATATTATATATATATTAATTGTTGAAACTTTATAGCACTGATTAAGAAATGAAGTGATTATTTAAGGGTACACTGTAAGGATTAGTAAAAAAAGACACACATTAGCTTACTTTATTTCAGGAGTAACAATTTCTGCTGCTAAACTGTCTGAAGGTTCTTCTGTTCCTAGGGGCATCAATCCTGGGTCAGGAAAAATAAAAAATTTAAGAAGCAGACCAGCTACTTTCTTTTAAAAGATCAGACACAAACTTTGTTCTACAAGCTTGTAATTTTAGAGTAATGCTAGTAAATGGAAAATTAGACAAAGTCAGACTACAGCAAGACAGGCAACAGCAGTTTCATTTGGTGAATAATCGTTATTTCTGTCTTCTTTCTGGTGGAAGTGATTTTATGATGTATTTTCTACTCATTAGCTTACCTAAAAAGTTGTGCAATGCAACAAAAATAAATTGTAACACATGAAATATCATACATGTGTGAGAAAACTTACATATTTTTCTTCAGAGATCAACTACATAGAAATCAGAAATACATACAGATATACATACAGAATTACAGAAAAACTAACACACAGGAAAGGAGACTAAAATTTCTGATCGACTGAAACCATGTTTAAAGTTCTTGAATACTTGCAAAGTTATGAGTAGCAAGCAGAAGCAGCTTTTCATTGCTGTTCTCAGAGGAGCTTAAATTTATTCCCTGCTACACAAAAGCACATTCAGCACTCTTCCGATAAGTCCTGTGAACTTTAGAAAAGATGCATTTAATCTCCTCATTTGTCCTTTACCTGTAGTGGTGAGTTGGCCCTCCTGTGCTTGTACACACCTGAGCTCTTCAATAGTTTCTTTCAAAGAATCTCTTTCTGTTCTTAATCTCTGAATAATTGGAAAGAGAATAAATATGAATCTTGGCACTACTTTGTTATTTTTCAAATTAAGGCATCTTCAGTCTATTTTATAACAGAATAATTTTCAAGACACCAACAGTGTTATTTTTATGAATGGTTGCTGCTCTGTTAATATACTTACAGAGACAAAAATACCAGGGTATAAACTTACACAGTCAATTTTGTGTCAACAATACTGTCAATAAAATTCTGGTACGAGGTAGTAAACTGCATGTACTGGGACCACTAAATCATCCTCCTTCCCCCCTCACCATGGGTTGGTTCCAAGGGAAAGTGAAGTGAGATGAGAGTGCAGATGTTTCTCTCACAGATTTAGCCAAGAGTGAAATAAAAGGCATGTGGATACACAGTAAACACAACAGACAAACTGAATTAACTTAGTTTTGTTTCTCTTTCAACAGTGCAAGGGTGAGCAGCAGTTCTACCACCTCTTCCTGACATGCGTTAACCAGCCCTGCCAGTCACCAGCATCTCAGATATTTAAGAAAACTAGTTGCTTGAGGCTTAGTCCAAAGAGAACTGAAGAACAGGACAGGCCCATCCCAGGGGATCTATACAGATGGGCTCCTCAGTACCATCAGGTAAATACTCTCCCATTTTGCACAAATCTCCTTTTGGCAAAAAACAGGAATCTACAGGTAACATCAAGTCTTAGTCCAGAAAGTTCCCAAGAGTCAAATATGAAAGTAGAGAACAGCAATTATGTAAAGATCCAAATTGTAAATTGCTCCAATATCAGAAATATCCAGTGCCACTAAAAGGTCTGAGACAGACCTCAGCTAGGTAAAGTCGTATTGGCATCAGCTATCAAGCTCCTTGAATTTGATTCCATTTACAGTTTGATTCAAATGTATCTTATATTTCAGCCTAAATAGATTCATAACTTGGAATAGCTTTGACAAAGAACATTTTGTTGAGGTGTGACAGAGGCTTCTGCTGTATTTCTGAATCCTGCATGGTGAACTCTGGTGCAACTATTACAATTTGGGTAAAATATGCATTCTATTAGCATAGAAAACCATTTCACAAACCCCACAGGTTATAAACTGTTTTTACTACAAATGCCACAGAAAAATAGCCATACAGAGGAGTGCTCAAACTCACGATGCTGAAAGCAAGGATTCAGCAGTCTGTTACTGTCAGTCAGAAAACATCAAGTTGATTAATTAAATGCCAGAATATTTTAATGAATAGAAGAAGCTCTAGGTCTGCATTTGTACACTGAAGACAAAGCCAACTCAACAAATTGTATTAGCACTTACAAAACAGACCACAGAAGTGAAATTCAAAGCTACGGAAGATACCAAATGTACTACCACACTTTGCCAGAACATAAAGACAAGGACAAAACTGATTTCTACAGCTATCTCCAAAATATTACTGACAAAATACCATTCATTACTTAGCTTGTAACCTGTGATGGGCAATGCTAGTGATAATGTATGCGACAACAAGGAAAAGAAAGAGTACATAACACAGGCAGCAAATCACTAATCCAAACATTTAGAATCTTCTTCAACTGTAAACTAGTTCTCACAGGTGTATGTTAATTCAGAAGAATGTCCTGGAAACCCACATCCACCAAAAAATAAGCTATTTGCCAGGCAGTAAAACAGAAAACCATATGACAATGACCTGCAATTCAGATCCTTTGTGCAAGAAAAAATGGTCCAGCAAGCAACAGGTAAGTCACAAACACAATCTTACCATTGTAAAACATAACAAAACTAGAAAAGCAAATTTTAAATAAGGAGCAGGGATGAAAGCCAAAGCACAATATGAAAATGATTACTATGAGCATTCCAATCTCAGCTGAAGAGCACATGGAAGTGATAACAAGGTCAAATGTTCACAGTAGTTAGAAAATTTAACAAAATATGGAGGAAAGAAAGGATCTGTGAACAGAAAATAACTGAGATTTTTCAGTTCAAGTGCTATTCAAGTGGAGGGGCTGGAAAATTTGGACAGGATTTAATAGGAAATATGACAGATTGAAGGAAATGCCTACAAAGATTCTGGCTGATGGACAGGTGGATTTATACGTTGAAGAAGCCTGAGAAATCTGTAACTCAAAAGCGCCAGCCATGCTTTCAGGTACTTTGAAGCACCTGCAAATGCATTCCTAAGAAACAAACTGCTGATAAACAAGGCTGTGTAAGAGAAAGAAAAATCTGAAGGATCGGTCTTAGTAAAAAGAAGGCAGAGCAACTGATCTCAGAATCACTAGTAGCAAATGACTGAGAGGAACAGAATATCCTGGTATCCATCCTCTGTATCCCATGTTGACACTACAAGACAGATCAATGAGGAACTGTTGTAAAAGGTACGACTGCAAGAAAAAGGACAGGTCTTGTAAGATTCCTAAAAGACTTGCTGCAGTGCTTGTGACTGCACAAAGAGAAGCATGCAGACAGTACCTCAAAGAAAGCTCTTGGAAAAAAAAGTAACAGGAGTTCAGTACTAGGATAAAATACTGCAAAAATTCCTACTTTAAATAGTTATTCAGAAAACATGACAATTACTTAGGGTGTTTATTAACCTTCCCATGGTGAATGGGCAAGAAACAACTTCAGAACACAACTGTGAAGGCTCTTCCTCTTAGAAATGTGTTGATGATGTTTTTGTACAGTCACTTTGTTCTATGCTGTACAGTTCTAAGATTTAAAAAGAATCTTGTAAACACACATGAGGAAATGTTATGTGAAAAAAGAGTTTCTAATTTAAAAAGCTTGCTGTAAACATCTAGTTTTCATTATCATATGCCTGTGTTATAAAAGTCACAAAGTTGTTTTTACTACTACCAAAAAAGTAACACCTTGGCACTTACATCTTTTTCTTTTTGGAGGCTGTCTACTTTTTCTTTCAGCCGTTTGCATTCATAATCTAATTTATCAGCTTTCTTGGATTCTTCAGATAACCTGTTTTGTAGTTCAACTGCCTGTGAGAACAAGAATTAATAATTTGTCCGCAAATATTAATATTAAAACAAAATACACAAGACAAAGTAGCCAATTACCATGCACCACAAGTCATTTTGTAAAACAAGTGAAATATTTACCTATAGGACATACTAAAACCTTCTTTCATCAGTTGTTCTGAGCTTCAAGCAAAACTAAAAGCATTCAAATATTAGGTTTTACCATAAACAAAAGGAGCAAAAAATTGTAAAGTATGTTCTGTATATTTAAAACCAGGAATTTACGTCCAAGCATGATTTACAGGGAATTTTTTTTTTTTTTAAAAAAAGCTATATATTTCTATGGATCAAGGAGCTTAGGAAAAGTAGAAAAATCCTCCTGCTATCTCAGAAGTGTAGGAAAAAGAAAAATCTCTGAAGAAATCCACTTTAACTTCAACCTTTCGTTAACTCTGTTTCACAAGTCTTGCTCAGAACTCAACCACCAGTTTTTGTAGTCAGGCAATATCTCTTGACCTGAGATTTTCCTCACCTTTTTTTAAAATACACTGATATAAAGATTCACCCATAGGCTCATAAGTAGTTTTCTTTACTTCAGAAGGAAATACATTGCTAAGTGTCACATATATACTTTCAATTACAAATTACTAAGCAATTAATGAAATGAGTAGAAATCTGAAAGCTGAGCAGAAACAATCAGTGAGCAGAAGGTAAGTCAGTGAAGTTCTGTCATTTCAAAGGTCTCAGCCTTTACTAGCAAAACCTCATCCCCAGACATTAATAACACTCCTAATGCAGAAAGCAAGGAAGCAACTAATCCAAAAAGATTTAAGATGGTAAAAAAAAAGACTGACCTGAAAATACATAAGCTGAATGATGACTCAGCTAAAGACATACAGCTTCTTCTGAAGCAACTCATAAGAAGGCTTTTCATGACTTTCAGATTACAGGGAGAGTGACTAACGAATTGTTGAAGCAAAACAGCAGCCATACCTACATAAGATTACCTAGTGGTTCCAATTGCCTTTTATTTTCAATGTGTATAGCTATAACAAAATAACTACTGGGCCAGAAAAGCTGCATAGGCTTAAATTTTAGAATGAAGGACATTGTTGCTGTTGTTCTTAAAGGCTGGGAAAAAAACACAGGCATGTTATTTCTGAGATTATCAGAAAAATAAATCAAAATGCTAGAGTTGAAAATACTGAATTTCTCAGATTTGACTTCCATCCCTCTGGATATTAAAAAATGAAGGCCTTCACCTGTGATTGTCCCCTCTTGTAAAGAAGGTATATTCCCACCTCACATGGAATATGCATTAATGTCTGTAATCACTCGTTCCATAATTATGTAGAAAAATACAGCAGGAAATAAATTATTTTGAATTGGACTTTGGGATTGTATAGACAGATACACAGCTACATGGTAATGCAGAAAACTAAAATAAAATAAAAAAAAGAACTGCCATCACATTTACTGAGCATTATTTGACATGTGGAATGAGTAAAGCAGGCATCTTGCAGCAAAGAAAAGGACATACTGTTAAAAATATATCAGAATGCACATGCACAAAGGGACTGAATTAAAATTACAGAAAGCAATCCTGGAATCTGCACATTTTAATTCTTCATGCTGCAATAAAAGGCTTACTTTCAGAACAGTGAACATAAATTCCTAACTAAATGCTATTGCATCTCCCAGCACAGTATACCATCACCAACATCATCTCACAGAAACAAGTAGGTAAGATGAAGATGGAATTTCCTTGAGATCGCTATACACCACTGTATTTCTGCACAACACCTGCACAGCACAGAGCTTCTAAATCAAAGTAACTCTTCTGATTACATCTTTTTAAATCCGACTGGATCCCTCCACACAACAGACCAGACATATGGCCCTACAGTGGCATGCTATGGACAGCTCAACAAGGGTATAACATCTGAATTTTTCTATCTGGCTTAATTTTTATAGCAGAACTTGGGATTCATAGGAATTAATTTAATGACAGTTCATGACTCAGAGGCAGATCTCAAAAGGAGCCCAAACAAACAGACACTTAAGGTACATACACTGTGTTCATTCTGAGGCACTGTGGTTAGGTGAAAGGAACGCACACCTGTCACATGAGAAACTTGAGGTTTATTTCAGTCTCACAAAGCAGACCACTTTTGTACAAATCAACAGCTCTTTAGGTGTGAAATCCCTGCTATAAAGCATGGGGAATGATAGCAAAAAGGAGTACTTCTTGCAGAACAAATGACAGGACTGTCTAAAATCAGGACAAGATTTCTAAAATCCTTACCATTGGTAAAATGAGAACAATCAATGCAGATTGCCAAAGTTACGTAATTATATCACATGCTGAACTGTTCAAAGGCAAGGAATATTTCTTGCTAGTTAACATAATACTGCTTGTGTATGAAAGGCCATTGGTTTTACTTTTCCCTTTGATTGTCTGTTATTTCAGTGTTTTCCTTGCCCAAGTTCTTTTCTAGTGGAATCACTTGGACTGTATTTACGATTAGCCCACAGAGGCTGAAGCTCACTGTCCTGATAACCAAGATGGACATACACACAAAAAAAGTTCTCAACTCTCAGGCTACACTTGGCATGAGGGCATGCACTGTAGTTGGTGGTGGCTTTTGCATTCTTACTCTGCTGTAAGCTGATATATAGGGACCTTTGTACCATGACTACCACTCGGAGTTCACAATCAGACAGGAATACTGAGTGGGCACTACTGCTTTAACAAACCCAGCTCTGTCTGATCTGTAACAAGAGTCCAAGAATGATGTCATATCAGTGTAGCACAGAAGCAGAGAGAAGACTGAGTACATCTTCCACCATTACAGAAATATGATCACATAGTGCCTTGTTAAGCAAGATAAATGCCTTTCACTTCAGAGAGAGTGGTGGTGATTAATTTTGTACTCTGTTGAGCGCATATAAACAACAAGGGTGATATACATCCTTTTCTCTTTACATCTACGCACAACTAGAACCTCAAATAAAAAAGTTGATGAAGCAATGGAATAACTTACCTGATTTATGTTATGCTCCTTACTGCTGGAAATTTCTAAGTGAAAAGTGGATACTTTTTCTTAAAGAAGAGGCTGTAACTCAAACCTCAATACTGAGTACGATTTAGGAATAGTTTGAGAAAAGTGTTAACATTTGTTGATTTTTTGAAAGGAGAAAAATACTGTATACTAGCAAACAAAGGTAAAATTCAAACAATGATAAGACTTGCAGGAAAGAAATAAAAAGGCAGCGCCCACAAAACAAGCAACTCTCCTAAACACATGGAGCTGTCTGTTCATCTTTTCTTTTTTGAGGTATTAGCTGTGTGATGACAAGGAATTGTTAAACAATGCAGAGAACTGCTGCACTGATGACGTTTTTTCTCACCTGTCTCTTGTACGTCTCTAGCTGACTGCGTGCTGCATTAGCCTTCCTTAGTTCTTCTTCCAGGCTCACAGTATTTTGCATGTACATCGTATTCTTCTCTTCTAAGAGTTTCACTTGCCGCCGCAAATCACCCAAGTCTTCTAATTTCTTTTTGTACGACTCAACTTGGCTTTCTAACTTGGCTACTTTGTCAGAAGAATGCCTGGAGGGACAGATTTGTATCAGGTTTATATTCTGAAAGCTAACAAAATTGTATGTCCTGAAGCTTCCTCTGTAGTTTGAATTCATGCAGAACACATTATGAGACATCATGAGGAACATGAGAAAGTGACCATATTCTTACATTACAAGATGTTTTCGCTTCTAAGTTGTCTGCTTCCCTTCCACCATTTGTTACCTCAAAAAGCTGTTGAAGCACTTTTAAAGAGTACTGTTTGAACACAGGTCTGTATCATTTTGAAGGCTACAGTACCCATTTCACATTTGTTCAGTGTGGTCAACTGTTCCCCATCAAGGTCAAATGTGCAAGCTATACCTATTGCTGGATTCAAGATCTGACTTCTGCTGACAATACTGACTTAGTTTTATAAATAAACCTTAAGTTGAAATAGAAAAAAAAAAGAAAAAAATCAAGAACTACAGATTCATAAACATGGGTTTGCTAGTTCCTGTAGGACATGAAGAATGTCTCTGATACAGAATACTGGAGGGTCAGACTCTCTAACATGTTTCATAAACTAAAGTTTAAATTTTATTTTCAGTGTAGTAATCTACTTATTTTTTAAAGATGATGAAAAAAATCTGACTTGCATTTTTACAAAATGTGCAACTCAGAGACATTAAACAAAAGTATCTTATGAACTAAACACCTACAACTTGGTATATATGTTAGTTATTGTTAATAAGTTTCATCAACAAAAGCTCAGAGACCTTCAGCTCATGCCCTGATGTGATGCCTCACTGCATTCTCCCAGCTATAAAAAAGTACAGCAACCGTATCCCTCGGAAGACCTTTTCATATTCCACTTTTTGTTCCCTCCATATTTACTGCAATATATGAGGCTCCATGGCCTCATTACAAGGGCATGTAGTGACATGACAAGGAGTAATGATTCTACACTGATAAGCAGGAAATTCTTTACTGTGAGAGAGGTGAGGCCCTGGCACAGGCTGCCCAGAGAAGCTGTGGATGCCCCATCCCTGGAGGTGCTCAAGGCCAGGCTGGATGGGGCTTTGGGCAACCTGGTCTGGTGGGAGGTGTCCCTGCACATGGTGTGGGGGGTGGAATTATATGACCTTTAAGGTCCCCTCCAACCCAAACCATTCTATGATTCTGTGATTAGTAGAAATAATGGAGTCTCAGTCCCTCCACTATCTGGTACAGATAAATACAGAAATCCTGGTGTTCCAGAACACAGAGGACGGACACTCCAGAATACCAACTGAGGCACAGCATTGCACATACTGCATACTGTTCATGTGAACAGCAAGGGATCTGAGAAGTTTATGGTCCAAGCCACCCTCACTTAACTAGAAAATATAAACAAAGCCAGTAGCAGGCATTTGGAGAATCTGTATTACGTGTAACCAGACTACAAGTATACAAACTCCCTGATGATTGTAGACACTCATGTTGTGGCATAGGTGAGTGGAAAGTACTCAAGATACCGCTGAGTGACTTATTACAGTCATCAGATAGCGTAATACTGCTAAGCTATCTAATCAGTAAATGTTAGGCATGTAATTAGTAACTGATTTACTTAAGCAGAATTGAGAAGTGGTCTGTGCACTCATTTGGAGGATCTGAAAAGGACTGTGACATTGAAGTGGCATTCACAATATGCTCCTTCTGGCAGACCAACATCAGCAAAAAAAAAAAAAAAAGTGCTTAGTGTTACTTCACCTTGTGAGTCACACTAAGTAACACTGGGGAGCCGTAAGACCAGTACTACTGGGACCACTAACATGGGGTTTAAGTCAGGAGTATGTGCTGGATAGAAAGATGGAAGGCAAAAGCTTATGAAATTAGGATATAATAACCTGCATTGAATTACTCAATAGGTGGGGGAAAAACTGTACTGAACATATGATCAGGGTTTGAGAGAGAGAAAAATAAAAGTCATATAAAGGAAAGAGCAAGTCAGGATTATGATGGTTCCTTTGAATTTGCTTGATGGCTATGGTAGACATGATAAGAGACAAACAAGCTAAAATTTATTTGTTAGAAGCTGAGAAACAAAATCTTTCCAAAAGCACTATGACACAAAGCCAGCAATAAACAACAGTAAGCACAGAGTAAATACCTACAAAATAAAGTACAACCCCAATTCCCCACTGAACTTTAGCAGCAACGGCAACAACTGCTACAAATTGACAGAACAGACCCAAAGTTATGACTGCTATGTATGACGATGATGGGGACAGAGATACATGGCACAATCCAGAGTCCTGAACTCCTGTCAAATGAACACCATACAACAAACCCCTCTGGTTCAAAGAATGACAAAGTTCACATAGTAGCACCCATAATGAACAACCTGGAACACTGTCTGGATGGCACTGTCCCTGCCCTCTCTCCTCCCTATTCCCAACTATTACAGTTTCCTCAGCTTCATTTTGGAACTCATTTACATACTCAATTTCCTATGAAATCTGGAAAAACCCCTGCTGGTGGTCAGTTTATGAGATCCTGGGGCAACCCAAATCTCCATAACCCCCAGCAAAGCACAGAGACTCTCTCTGATGCAAGGAATTACTCTTCAAACCCAAACTTCCCACACAGATCATTTACAGAATTGGGCAGTATGTTGGGTTCATTCCTTACATTAATGACAGAGAAGGTAAAGATGAATGTCTTTAGTAGAAAGCTAGTGAATTAGAAAAGTCAGTATTAAAGGGAATCATGTTAGAATTGGTAGAATAAAAGATACAGCTGAGTGGCAGACAAATAGTTCTGAATAATTCATGGCAGTAAGATACCACCATTGAAGGATTATGTTGATGTTGTAAAAGAGGCTGTCCCACCTTACAAACCCCTACCATTGTCAGTCATTACAACTATGGGTGCTAAAAATTCAGTGGCAAAGACAGCTGTAACAGATGTTGTCCATATTATATGATGAACCAAAGCACAAGTCCAAACAATCCCATGAAAGGAAAAGGTTTCCCAACAGGAATGGACACCCACATCACGAAGGTGATGAAGAGCATAGAATAGTCTACACTCAGAGACCAGTACATAACTTGTTATGGCCATTAGATGGTATAAATTTGCTAAATTTGCTAATATTTACTGATTAGGCATATAATAAGTAATTAATTTATTTAAGCAGAATTTTGTGGTGTGTACCTGAGTACATCTATCTCATCCTTCAGAGACTGAGCCTCTTCTGCTAATGTAGTAAGCTCTTCTGTCTGTTGTCTCAATTCAGCAATCTCCTTTTCTAGTTCTTCACAGCGTATTCTGTAGTCATCTTTGGCAGCTTCTAATCTGTAGAAATGAAACAGATTTCTCAGCTTGAGAAACAGTTACTTTTCTTCACCATCATCCTCTCTAAGAATGCTAGAAACAGACTTCTTATGCAAGAAAGGAAAACAGCAGCCCAGTGTGCAGCACTGCAGACACTCCCAAATGCTTTGATTATTGAAAAATATAGAAGCAGATCAAGTTTTGTGATGCCTTCTATTTGATGTCAGTGTTTCTACATGGAACATCCCAATGTTGTGATGTTTTAATGGAAAGATAACCTAACTCTCTTCTGTTATAATAATCCAAAAAAGTCAATGTTCATGCAGAAATTTCCACCTTTTTTCTTTTTTCAGGGAGTACGGAGTCTGAACATGATGTCTTTATCCTAGGATTTTTTTCAGCTGTTTACATTCAATAATATTAACTTGATTATCAGATGAAACGTTGTGGAGCTCTCAATGAGGTGGTTTTTATTTATTTGTCTTTAAAGCCTGTCCAGCACATTCATTTAGTTCCTAAGTCATTCATTTAGTTACCTGGATTTCAACTAGCAAACACATAGTCATGTCTGCTACCAGCTACAAACAAACCATCTACCCATATGCAACTCTTCTACCTGAATGTTTCCTCTTGGAGTTGTTCTAGCTGTGTCTGCAGCTGCAAGTGCCTACGACCTGCAGGGCTGTTGGGATCTTCGATAGAATCAGATTGATTCAAACGTTCCATCAAAATCTGGTTCTCGGCAAGCAAGCTGCTCTTCTCCTCCTGAAGGGCCGCAACCTGTTTTAAGAGATACAGGAACTGGAATAATAGAGCCATCCAGCTCTATACAGCAATTTTCTTGTGTGCATAATACAGTAGAAACAACTCATTAATGGAAATGCACAGGTTTCAATAATCACATTTCACAAAGGACAAACTGTAACTTTAATAGGTATTCAATTGCTATGTGATGTAACAACATATGGCAACATTAGGGGTAGAATTTACCACTCATAAAATGTAATTTTAACTGTACTTCTCAGAAGCATCTAGGCAAAAAGTCTTAGCTATCACAGAAAATGAGTTCAGTATATTGATGTCTGCGTACTTTCCAAACAAGTAAAATTAGCACTTCATATTAAAGCTTTTAAAATTGACTTCCAAATGAAACAATGCCTATCAGTTCCATAGAATATCCAGCTCTGGATATCCAAGCGATGGCTGTGCCCTTCTGATTTTATTTATTTTTTCATCCAGAAGTCAACTGTAAGCAGATCTGAAACAGGAACAAAATCCCAAGATGGCTCAGTTTCCAACAGTTTTGTGAAAACAAGCACTGGTGAAGAGAGAACCAGAAGTGCTCCAAACAGCAGCTGAAGCATGAGTTCATATATTAGTAAGCTGCATAGGAGCTATTATTAAATATGCAAGAGGAGGAGGAGAGCAAGAGAAGAAATATGAAGATCTCAACAGAAGGAAATGCTTCATTAAGAGCTTGTATTATCAAATAAAATCCACCATGAAACACAAATCAAGGCAAACAACTTCATTAATTCTAACAGTTAGTGAACAGCTTGGCAAAAAGCTGAATTATAGCACCAAGAATTTTCACTGACAATGCCTGCTTAGGCTCCCTCATTACCCTCTTCATGTCTTCCAGATTACATATGCTCAATTTTACAGTAAGGCTCAGTTTAAACCCATAAAGAGCTGGTAGACAAAAGTAACTTCTGACTGGGTTGAAACTAATTGTTACAGCTGCACTACTCCTAGGAGTTCTCTAGCTCAAGCATTGAGCCACACAGCTCAGTTCCTTCCTATCTGAATAAAAGTTTTGTTAGAATGAATCATCTTAGTTACGGTAACATTGCATCAAAATGAGAGAACAAACTTCACTCTGCTAGTGCAAGGAAAGCAAAAGAATTACCGTGCAATTTTCTTCTCCAATGTACAAATTAGATTTCCATACTATATGTCTTGTCTTCAGCTACCTAAAAATTCTTAAGTCTCTTCCTCAGTAATTACTAACAGATACAATATAGGAAACCTACCTGCATATCTAACTCGTGACATCTTTGGGCAATTTCTTCTTTTGTTGCCAGTGCTTCGTTTAATTCTTCCGTAGTTTTCTTCAGCTACCATAAACAACAAATATTTTTAGTTTAATCACTCTCTGTAAAGCAGGTAGAAAAATTCTGAACTACATGACTGCACAATTATTACTACATTTAGGATATATACTAATTTTTTTTTTTTTGAAAGTGAGGCAATTCTGCTCTTAAAAAGAAATAAAGAAGCAGATATGAGCAGTGTTTAATTTGTGTGACAGAAGTAAACATATTTAAGAGTATTTGGTCTTACAAAAAAGCATTAGAATTACCACATTTATTCTATGAACAGACTTTAAAAATCCTGAAGAACTTGGGTCTGAAGACCTTGTCAATTGTGCACACACTGGAAAAAATTGTCAATACCACTTTTCTTTACAGATGCGAAGAGTGGGTAATTTCGGTTTTGAATCTACTTTTTAAATACACAAAGGATTGGAAGGTGGAATACAGGGAATGGACAATTAGGGTAAAATCTCTCTAGTCACTTGAAACTGCATGACAGGATTACAATTAACATGGTGATGGAGAGCCCTACCCCCTTCTGGAAAAAAAAGACATTGAATCTTTTAAGTAGTGGGAAATATTCAGGTAATCCCCATAAAGGGTTTTATGTTCAAAAATGTATACCTTCCGCATTTTTATATGAATGCTGTAAAGTTAACTCTCTTACAAGTTGTAACAGTACTCAGGACTGCTTTAAGAATTTTGAACCAAATCTATACATTGTTTTAGCCAATTTTAGAAGTGGGAGATGGCAAAAAAAAAAGTTTTGATGAATATTACAAACATTCTTATTCTTCTTTCTCATTACCCAGAAATTTACACCAGTCTGCAGTTTTGCTATACTACATCACATAGCTATTTTTTTTTCCAAAATGACTTTTTTTCTGTTAAATACCCCAAATGGGAAACTCAACTTATAAAGCAAAATGACTTAAAATACTGAAATTCATTTTTCTGTTCCTTACGTGAATTTCCCACAAAATCCTTTCATGACTCTACAACAAAGACAGGCTTCTTAATAAAGCAAAATGATTGGGCACTGATATACTATAATTGAAGGAAGAGAAACATCTAGTCTTAGATACCTGCCGATCAAGGTCAATGTAAGCATCATTTCCAACAGAGACGGGAGACTCTTTACTCATCAACTGCAATTAGATTACAGTGGATTAGAAAAAGCAAAGATTTACTTTTATATTAAAAGCTAAGCTTCAATGAAATACCAAATTGATCTGAACTTCTGCGAGCTTCATTCTGACAACAATGAAGTTTTCCACTTCATTTTTATATGACATTCAGAAAAAAATTACTGAAAGTAACCTTCAAAATTTATTACATTTAAAGCAATATAAATGAAATCTTACATCATCCCATTTTCTTCTGCAAAAGCACATCCTTATCTACAATGAAACCTGCAGTATATCGTGCAGAACATTTTACCAAAATGGCATTGAATGATGGAAGCTATCAGCATTTGAAAGACTCGCCATAAATTGTTCTCTGCCAATAGTTTTCATTTTCTGATCATTTGGAAGTTTGTACCAATTTATTTATTTATTTGACAAAAGTTGGGGATATACCTATTTCAGTTAATTGTGCAAACAATCAAACTTCATTTTCTGGAGTCACATGCAATTTGCAAAATAAATAAGTAAATAAATCTACAAATGTTATTCTTAAGAATAAATAATAAAATTCTTGGTATACTGAGTGATCAATGGTTGATAGCAATTTTAGTCTGGAAAACATTGTTTTTAGCTGTAACATAAGAAATCAGGTTAAAAAAATAAGAAATACTACATAGCTAACTCAAAAGGAGGCATTACAGAAACATAACTGTCATTTCTGTGATTCTACCCAAACATGAAATGTTTTTATTGTTTCTCCTATGGCACAACTCACAGAAGTTACAAACAAAAGGAGCTGAACCTAACCAATATCACAAGATTTCTTCGTTCTCCCCCACCCCCTTCATCTCCTCCCTTCCCCCATTTTCTCAAGGCCTCCCGTCCAGCCTGGCTGCTCTTGCCAGAGACAGGGCTTCCTTTATTCCTTACAGAACCCAGTGCCTTTGGAACTGGTTCCATTGGCAAAGTTCTTCTGGTGTATAGCATAGGGTTTGCGTTTCCTCCACATCCTTTCTGTTTATACCACCATACACAAGAGCAAATCTCTGTTTGACATTTACACTACTCAAATATTTATACACTTACATTTCTCTTCCTTTCCCCATCTCCTTAGTTGGGATCTAGCTGTATACTATATGTTTAAACTCATCTATCTGTCATCAGAAGTCCTCCTCAGACCTTGACCATGTTTGTTGCTAACTGCTGAATTCTTTCCATTTTATCCGTATCTTTACAGTGACAAACAACCCTGAAATGAAGCTTTCCATGAAGCCCACATTCTCTGCAATAGTAATTAGAAAGTCTCTGGCCTCAGAGCTGCCCTGAAAAATGAAATCACATGCCTTTTTCATTACCATATATAGTGGCTTTACAAAATTGTGTTGAATTCAAGGCCACATTTTTGAAGCTGTTTTGCCATCCAAAACAAGAATTTCCAATCCCTCTCTTAGTGTTGTTATGCCTGTTTTAATTGCTCCATTTCACTATCTATTGTTTAAATGCTTTTCCAGATGACTAATAGGGATGTGAAGACTAACCATGTGCTGAACTATTCACCCTGCTCCATACCCAACAACACAGCTCACAACCACGCTCCCTCCGTGCTCCAGACACTGTGTCAGTACTACCCTTTAAGCCTTTTTAGTAGTTTCCAGCTGGCAAGACCCAGGCTGCATGCAGCCTGTAAGGGACAGTAACATACCCATGACATTCAACATACCCCTTCTGGACACAATACAACTACCACTTCAGAAACCCAGCTTACAGCCCTGCTCCAGAGTTATGCGGGAGCAATACCAGAGGCTGTACAACCTACTAGTGGCCACTGTGATGTTGCTCCCTTCTGTAGATTACTGTAAAGGAAACAAGCTGAGGCCAATAAATACAATGCCTTAATTCTGCAGCATGTTTTGCCACTTCTCCAAGAACTTCCTCTACTTGAGAAGCCCTTGCATAAACATCCAGAAGAAAAAAAGGACAGAATCAAAGAATGGCTGAGGTTGGGAGGGACCTCTGGAGGTCATCTGGTCCAAACCCTCTACTCGAGCAGGCTGCTCACAGCCACATCCAGATGTCTTTCCAAGGAGGGAGAATCAGGGGAAAATTAGTGAGAATTAGGGATGACACTAACTACATTAGCTGACAGATTAGAGAAGAATTGGGTACTGGAGATACATGGTATGGGTGTAGCATGAATGTTAAACTAAATTTGTGAAGTGAATTCCTCCATGGAGTGCATCAGGAATCTGGGGCACAAAAATGTCATGGGAAGTGCACATGAGGCCCTGAAGTCAAGAGCCATAGGAGACATGCAAACACAACAGGAGACTGAGCAAACACAACAACAGAAAGACAGGAAGCATTCTTGCAATATTACATGGTGGGTATTCTAAAGATGAAATCTAAGGAATTAGGCAGCTGGATTGTGTCCAGACAAGGAATGGGAATGAGACCAACAGATTACTCACAAATAATATACAAATCTGACTTCTCATCGTTAGTTAACAATACACTCATATTAAGAAGTGGGTGGAAATGTGGAATGAAAAGGGAAAGTAAACAGGGATGAGGAAGGAGCTTTTCTACCTTTTCCCAACACATTTTCCCACACATAGGAGAGGACAAAAGTATATATAAGCAGATGTCCTGGCTATGTTCTACTTCTGGACTGCCTCTTCCTATTTTCTCCTCTCTTAAAAGCAAACATCTTACTATAAGCAGCACATCTTGTACAGCACCATTCTAACTACCAATACTAACTTCTACAAGATTTCTTGAAAAATTCAAGATGTGTTTTATTGAATGCTGTATTTTTACAATTTCATGCAGTTGCATACATGTATATGTCAACTCAGAATACATATTACACTTTGTCCATCTAAAGAAATACAAGATAACAGGTTTGCCTAATTTTTCCTGTTATCCACATTGTTTCTAGCCAATCACCAATCTCTGATGGTAGAGAAGGTTAGTGCTCCTAAACGCTCATTTTAACAGTTAACTGCTTGATGGCATATTAACCATTTCTGGATTCTTTATTACTAATACACTGTTTTAATTTTAAACGCAAACGTCCTTACTGTGTTCTGCCATATCTCCTTTATTTTCATGCTCACATTCAGTCTAACTCCTGAAATACTGCTGCTGTTTTACAGCTTCACATCCAGCCTTAAGTGTGGTATCAGACCACACAGTCTTATTACGTATGAGTCAGTGCCAATACTTTGAGTTTAGTGTGGAAACCATTTAATATTTTATTTGTTTCAAGTATTTGAACTGGCTGACCCAAGAGAACAAAATGCAGTGGAAAGTGGCCTTCTCATTCTCCCTCCACAGCTGCAAGCCTTGTTTTCTTGACAAGCAAACTACAGGTAGGAACAAAGGTCTTCAATTTTGCAGCTCCAGAACTGGCTTTCAGCTCTCACCTCATAATTTAGCTTAAATACACTATTTTCATCTGTTTTAATATTTACCTTTACTGAACAATGATATGAAGAGATTTTAAAGGTTATAAAAGGGCAAATGAAAGAAGTGCCTGCAAAACCCAGCAATAAGCATTAGGCCTCTACAGTAAAAGAACAGTCTTCTTAAGCACTGTGCATGGTAACAAAGCAAGCATCTAACATTTATTTCCCTGCTGTTTTTTTTTCTGGTTTATTTTACCACGTTAGAATAAAGACAAAGTAGCACAAGCTCAAACAATCAAAATGTTACTTAGATTCAGAAGAGCTTATTCTGTGGTAAAGAGCTAATTCTGGATTTTATATGGCACACTAACCTGGGCACTGTGACAATTTTTACAACTCTTAGTCTGGTTTTTATGAGAAGCAATTGTTATTTCCTATTCTGTTCATGTTACTCTTTTGTATCTATACAATTCCAAGCTCACAGCTTTGGCAAAATGTCTTAAAAAAATACTTGTAGAACTGATAGTTCATTGATCGTGAAATCTGTACAATTCATGCTGTCATAGACACACAAATATTAGGGAAAATTAGAGTTTAACTATCACAAAATCCACAGACATGAATAACTTGAATTATGAATGCTTTTTTTCACCAACACCCAATTTACATGACTGTGCAGCAAGTGCAGCTATACCACTTAGTTGATAATGTTAGAAGTTGAAAATACTTGCCTTATCTGAAAAGCTTCTTCTGCAATTGCTAATATTGTACTAACTCAGTTAAAAGCCCATGAAACAATGTCATATTCCAGCTTCTATATTCAGGAGATTGTTTCCCTTTCTTGTTTATTTACTTTTTAAAGATAATAATACTATAAGATATAGTGTGTATTCTTTAATGGAGCATGACTTTCCCCTTCCTGCTAACAGACCCAATAACATATTTTTCTATCTGTTCAAAATCCCGTTACCTTTGCACATTTAAAGGACAAAAGTTTCTGCTTTTTGGAAGCAACACTGTCATTATTAATCCAGATAGGCAGGGCTTTTACTATGCACCCATACAAGTTTTGACAATCTCTAGTACATTGCTGTAAAGAGCCTACTCTGACTTTCAACTTGACCTGCACAAAAAAGGGAAAACAGACTTGCTTTAGTCCAAAGAGAAGGCTTTGGCAATTCTCCTGTTATTTTCTGCAAAGATGTCAAGAAAAGTGAAATACAGAATAGCTGAAATAATTTCTGTATGGAAAGATTCTTTGCCTTCAGAAAAAAATCTGCCAATTATGAAATTAAAAATACATTTCATATTATATACAATATAACATACTAATTGCAAGTAACAATAAATTAAAATACACTACAAATGGAATATATGTGAATATGTTGCATAACACATAGCACATAATATATAATACTTTTTTGCCAATATTTTTGATAGATATATAATTCTTGCTCTTCCTCTACCTTGTACACTGTCTGCATTTAGAAACACACATCTGCAGATTGGAATCTAAGAAAATAAGTGGTGGTAATAAACCAAATCAATTTGACCTCACTGATAGAAGTGCCAGCAAAGCATTCTTAAATTCATAAAACCTTTCTAAAGTGCTAGCCATGTTTTATTATAAATGTTTTTATTTTAAACATAAGAAAGCAAAGTGCTGAAAAATCACAAGCAATTAAAAATTGAAATAAATTTACCAAATAAAATTTAAAACAAAATGCCCATTTTTCCATCTAAAAACAGCTTTTCATGAAAAAAAAAAAAGGAAAAAGGCAGATGCTTCTTTTCAAAACTATTTTCATGACTAAGATGATCTACGAAAACCCATAAAGTATCAAGACACTTATATGTGCTTTGCTAAAACAAAAAAAAATGAATTACATAATACATCGATAAAGCCTAGAGAGGTTTTTTTAAATACCTAATTTTGAAGAAAGTGTAACTGCATGTCAAGTGCTTTGAAATGTTTGGATTAGGTGACATATCAACTTTTCAAATATGCATATATAGCTACTTTCCTAAGCACTTTATTTTGGTATCTCCTACACACTGCTTAGTCCAAGTCACTTGGATTCTGAGACCTGCTCCAAGTCCAAGAAATAGAGAAAACCCTTAAATAGAATGAAGTTTCACCCCTCCGAAGTCAAAGACAGCTCTGAAAGGTCTCTTCAAACCTTATCTTGTTTTTGAGGATACTTTCTGACCTCTTTGGTTAAGCACCTCAGGTTCTCCTTATTTGGGTCCAAATATCTTACATTTTTAGTCACAGTCTAGAAGGCAGCATTAAAATCACTCAGAATTGCACCAGTCCATGAATAGTAAGCCTTCTGATTCACTGAGTTTCAAAATGTGTTCCAGAACAGATACTCTTATTCTCTGAGACAGGGCACAAACACCAAACAAGTTCAGTGCCTACTCATCAAATGCCAAGACTTATAGGCTATTTCAGATCCAGCTATTTTATCAAATTAACATCCAGGAGATTTTTAACAGCAGGCTTTTCTAAAGAGAGGCTTTTCTAAAGACACTAAGGGATAAAGTGATGCTAAAAGCTAAGTTTAATGAGGTAAGAAAATCCACCAAAATGTTATCTCATAGCTTAAAAAAAAAGTTAAAGTAAAATATCTCAAATTTCAGTCAAATTGGTTCTTGCCTGCTCTTGGCAGCAGTGACTGAAAGATGATTTAGCATAAGGATTCTTTTAACACCCATTTCAAACACTCTGTCTGCAAAATTACATATATGAGTCCATACAGAGCCAGCAAGATCTAGAATTGCATGGATGCAGCATTGGTCAAAGTAATAATTGATGTTGGAGTTCCAATAAGCTCTCAATGATAGCTCTTAGTGTATTTAGGCATTAAAGTGAAACTACCCTAGTTTTCAACGTGGAATGTAGTTTTTCTCATTCAGGCTCAGATGAAAGGTTATAACCAATGATTTCCTGCTTTCCTTACTTGCCTTCCAGACAGTAAAGACTGCATCTGTAAAGACTAATAGGCACGTCTCTTCTGGGCACTTTGGCCACATTAGAAGTCATTGAGCAGCTTCTTAGCAGTAGTAATCAACACACCGGTTTACTTTACTTCTCTGATGTGCCTATCTGTATTTTTGATGCAATTCAGCACTGATAGATGACCATGACATCCTTCACTACATAAAGAAACTCTTCAGGCTAACCACCATAACCATTGCAGTCTCAGAAGCAAATCAAGTTTCCTACTACTGAACAGCACTTTTACAAAATACACAGTGGTATACTTCCCAACACATAAAAAAGTATTTATCACAAATACCTTCACTACCTTATTCATAACACTATGACTGACAAAAGAATACTCTGCTATAAATTTCTCTTTCTTGTCCAGTAAAGAAAACACTAACTCCTTTAGTTCATGCAGTTCTATGATTACAAGGTACAAATTTTGATGAAATTCTATCATATCTGTAACTCATACAGAAGCAGTCTAGTGTACTTCAGGACACACAGGGTAGGAAAGGTATAGGAAAGGGAACCCAGTATCAAAAACATCTAGAAGTTTCAGTCTTCTAGATTTAAAGAAAAGTGGGACATTCAAGTGGAGTTCCATGACATAAAGCAAACTTTACTGCTTTGTGTCTCTAAGGAAAAATTAGATGATATTTTTCAATGCAAAATGGCAAAACCTATTCTACCCTTATTTTATTTACTTTTAACTGATTTTTCCAACTTAAAAACAAAAAAAGTATATGTTTGTGAAAACATATTCAGTGAAAAGCTGAACTTTTGCACACTGTGGGTACTCCAGCATACCTCCTGAATAGCTGTCATGACAACATGTTGAACCGACTCTTCCATCATCATTATGGTCTGAATGTACTCTGGAAAAAAACAAAAAAGAGCATTCTGGAATGTTACACACAAAACATGAGGTCAGAAGCTGTATCCTTCCCACAAACTGACTAGGTATCACAGATGACATACAAATGCATAACTGCCAATTAAGTCCCACCTCAAGAAAATATACAAGACTTTATCACAAAATCTGATCAGATGTAAATCCAGGTGCACTGGAACACTGCAACAATGAAAAAAACTAAACGATTATCATCTTTTTTTTTCCTTCTTGCAACTCACTCTTTAAAGATGTAAATTCTGAAATTTGCGTATAAATTCTACCTATACTCTTTTTTTTTTTTTTTTTTTTAAAACTTTGTTACCAAACTATTCAGGCTACACAAGTACACAGTCCAAGGAGAGACTGTCCTTTTCTGTGAATTTAAGATTAATGTCCTTTCTACAACATCCTCATTTCAAGTCATTTCCATGCCTGTTCTTAGTTTCCGTTTTAATTTTTACACTATATCACAACTAAATTCCCTCCACTTTATCCTCGCTCACCTGTAAGTCCACGTGAGCTACTCTGTAAGTATTTTTGCAAAAAGAGACAATGGTTAGAATGACAAACTCTGATGTTTAGACAAAGTGAGGGATTTATAATTTGCCCAGTATCGTATGGTGTCCAGTCAGAGATGATCACCTTTACATGCCACCTACATTCTTTGCCAAAGAGGAAGATGCTGGGGATCAGTCACCTCAAAGTGATTAATCGTGTAAGGCCAAATCTCATTCAAAACACATAACTAGAGTGCTCAGATAATTTGATTATTTATGTTCTTACTCTATCAGTCTGAACATTAAAAGAAATACTGGAATAAGATATACTTCTCACTTGAAGATGCCGAATTATCACTAAAAGGAAGAAAGAATCTTACATAAGACAGAAAAGACAGACGGTCTAATAAAGGAGTTATTTCTGCACTTGTGGAAGAAAATCACCTCTACTTTAATTAATAGGTTAGCCAGACTGTCTCCTGATCAAGGAAAGTATAAAAGCAATTTCATAGTAAGACATAAAAGTAATTTAGACACCTGAGAAAACTAGAACAGGTCAATTAGTTTAAAAAGCTAAGATGCAATATGCAAGAGGAAGACAAAAGGTCTGAAAGATTAGCTGCCATTTTGCCAGAAAGGAAACTGCAACAAGTGAGATCACAAAGAGACAGATCTTCAACACAACTTCAATGTAAATAAATAAACATCATTTTATTTATCCACCTGTGTATTTATTAACTATGTTTCTATGTTCCCTGCTTTATGTATTAAGAATAAATTGTGGTTGCTTTGTTATCATAACATGGCTTGAAATAAGTGTAATTTAAGGTAATTGGCTAACAATAAGACACACAGCAACACCCAAGGATATGGGTGGTTTAGAGCAAGAGATCTGGGACACTAACTAGTGTCTCCACTGTCCACTACATCCTCTGCAGCATCTGCAGGAAAAATGAAAGGGTCCCTATTTTAATTGTGCATGTCAGATAGACAGTTGATACCACAGGAGTCAAAAGAATCAGAATTGTCTTTCAGTGACTGCTGATATGGGATTCAATCGCCTAACGAGGGCCCTAAGTGCCATTTTGGATGTCCTTGATGCTTAGTCTCCAGCACCTGCTGAGAAGGCCATGGTCACCAGCAGTCATTACTCCTATTTGCCAATCTCATCAAAAACTCTTAGAAACTACAGCGTCCCAGATCACATCAAACATATCTCAAAACAGCTTCCAGTCATAGTGATTGCTCTCTGCCATGCAATAAGAAGGTGGCCAGAATGCATTCCTAAAACCACTCGTATTTTTTGATCCCTAACTACCCAGAGCTACCTCATAAATGGTGAAAGCATGGGCCCCAGAATTTTCCTTTTTGGAATTCCCTTTTAGCTCAGCAAACAAAAATTGAAACTACATATGTTGATAGCGAAACCAGTTCCACAATTTGAGAGTGCAAAACTAGGGAAACAGTAGTTCTTATCTGTAGGACAAAATAACGTTATCACTTATAAAAACGATACTTACTTGTCTCTAGTGGCAACCTGAGAAATATCATTTTCCCCTAAGTGATTATACAGTAAGCTGGATTTTCATTCACTGTCTTGAAGCATACATGCTTTCAAAATGAAATACCTTGCTTCTGTTCACAATTCACAGCGCATCCCAAAATAAGCTGAAGCATTCTTCCAAGTTCTGCAGCATCAGCGTGCTCTCCAATCAGGTTAACATCAGGAAGCGTGAAGTCATTAATCTGTTGTCCCAGAATCTGCATAAAGACCCAGTACATACATGTCTGTATCACTACGTATACACAGGTCCACAAATTTCGACAGACAAACATGATCTGAAGTCAACAAGTGCTCACTTTTCACTTTAGTACGGTTTTCAATCCAACTTTAAAGCAAACAAATGTCTAACACCATTTTATATACAGACCTCCAAGAGGTAAGTCATCCATATTCTTTGAAACAACTAGTATTTGGTGAAACACAAACCCATCCCAATAAGTAAGAAGCTAGTCATTTCAAACTTAGTTTAGTAAGATTTTTTCCAGATAAGAAAGGTAACAAAGGCAGGCTCAAACATGATCAACAGCATGCGAGTAACTTTTTTTTTTCCAGCAAAGCTTTCAATTAAAAAAGTCTAATACCTAAAAACATTTTAGCTAGCATAAGATATTATGTACAGGTCTTGTATTTCATACCACTGGAAAGGCAGAAATTAAGATATTTCACTTTTACAAAACATGTGTCTAGCACTGATGGATGACAAATTTAAGACTGTAAAACACTTGATCACTTGACCTCACACTTCCAGAAAATTCAAGCATATTTAGCAATTCCCAGAGCTAAAAAAAATAGTTTAATGGAAAAGAATTTAAGGTAGTAGTACAATATATAATTAAACAACCCACACACAGAAATAAAAAAAAATACTGAAAAACAGAAAAAAGAAAACATGTGACTTATAATTAATGTAATCTGATTTATAATTAAGAAGGATTTACATTAATGATTGTCAGTAGAAGGAATTAAACAATTCTCTTAGATTGTTCTCCAAGAACTTTCAGGGGGTTGAAAATATGAATATGAAATGTGGAATTAAACACATCTCTGACACATTAATTGCAGATAAAAAGAAACTGTCATTTCTTAAGCAGGGTGCAATAAAGAAACAATGACTACCAAGGGAATCAGTCATTTGTTTGCCGAATGCTCCTTTTGATTTAATACACGAGAAAAACAGAAAAGCAAGTAAAAGTATTTATGAAAAACATTCAACAGATATATATGAAGAACACAGAAATCAAGCCATTAAAAAGTTTCCCAGGGCTAGGGAGTTGTGGTTGGGTTTGTTCTTATTTTGTATTTTTGGGGGTCCTTTTTTTCTGGGTTTCTTTGTGTGTGTGGTTGTTTTATTATTACTAACAATCTCCTCAAAGAGTGAGAACCAATGCAACTGAAATCTTTGTATACTGTAAAGAACTCTGATATAATCTTGTATGAAAAGACTTCCTTTAGGTCCTTCTGGTGAGAAAACAATTCTATGAATGCATTAAGCACAACAGAAAATATTACCATTGTATATGGACTGTGATAACACAGTAAAACACAATATTCTTTGAATGATACAAGTCTGATAATGTGTTTACATATTGGCCTGTATTTCTGGAATTTCTTTCAAATTCAGTGCCAGATTAATATTAATAATAATATAACTGCTTTATACTTAAGGACAGTATAATTTCTGTTGAGAAAAAGCTGAAGAGGTGTATCAGCAGACATGATAAAGGAACCAAGGAAGTAAAGGTGAAAATAGAGGATTTTGCAATAAACATGAGATATAATTATAATGCAATAAGAAAAACAATGAAATAAACAGAAAAATGAATTCTGGAATAAGTATCATGAGATGAAAATGGGCATTTTTCCTTTTTATTCCCAAATAAATATAAAAATACTTTAAAAATACTGTAAAAAGTTCTTTTACAAAAGGAATAGAAGCTTAAATTCTAGAGCAGCAGAGTTCTGCAGCAAAATTACTGGGGCATCAGAAAGCATGCAAGCTATAAATAGGTACTTTTAACTTCTTGTTCTTCCTTACTATAACTAACAAAGACAGCAATTTATGATAGCTATTGAAAGACTGTCCTACTGGATGTGGTATGAATATTTAATTTTTTTTAAATCAGAAAAATTAGCTGAAAATCTTTGAAGTATCATTATGCTAATTCAGTAAAATTCTTTGCAATATAGATGTGACTATAGAAGAAGACTGCTAGGAGGGCGAAATCAGGCTCAAGAGAAACATAACCAGGATTCATAGTAGAATCCAGATAATCCCCAATATCATTACAAGCATCGCAGCAGCAGAAAAAGAAAAGAAACCAAACCAAATAAAGTTAAACGTATAAATTTGCGTACTTAATCAGGTCAAAACCTGCTGGCTTATCGAAGCAGTGAAGTTTTCACACTAGAAACTTAATCATCATAAATTCCAACTATCCAAAAGGAAGCTGGCATCACTTTTGTCATAGTGATATTAATTTTCTGTAGCAAATTTATTTATTTCCAAAAACGGTCTGCTATGAACCAGCTTTCTTTCTGAAGGACTGTATGGACCTGTGCTGTAGCACTTCTTGAAGAATTGCAGCTCATGGGAAACATGTGCTGGAGCAGTTTGTGAGACTGTGCATGCCAGTCCCAAGATGATGCAGAGGAAGGAAGAGGAAGGAGTAGCAAAAACAAATCCTTATGGACTGACCACAACCTCCATCCCCTCCCTGTGCCCCTGTGCCACTTGGGGAAGAAGACAGACGAGCCGAATCTGAAGTTGAGCCCAGGACGATGGGAGGTATAAAGGAAGTTGGTTTTAGTTTCTTTTTAATTCTCACTGCTCTGCCTGTTATTCCTAGTAATAAATTAGATTAATCTTAGCTAAGTAGAGCCTGTTTTGATTGTGATAACAATTGGTGAATGATCTCTCTTTCCTTATCTCAATCTGTGATATTTTTTCATTGTATTTTCTCCCCCTGTCCTGCTGAAGAGATAGAGTGAGCAAGCAGCCTGCTGGCCAACCAAGGTCAACCCACCACACCATCAATTTTCAAAATTAATTTCAGCTTGGACATCTGGCCACTTACTGAATCTGAACTTCTGAGCATAACATTTTCATTCAGGAAATCTGTTTCTTTGTATAAGCTTACATTTATTAACAAATACCTTCCTCAAAGAAGTATTTCCAAGCAGCTAATACTGTTTTTTTTGTTTGTATTTTGAGGGACAAGCAATGTCCAGAATGTACAAGTTATGGATTTTGTGCTGCGCTCTGTACTAGTCAATTTGCTTCAAAACATCACTGAAGCTAAAAGCAAATTTCAACAGAAAATTCACCACTGAAAAATACCGTTCTGTTTCTTCTCCAGAGTGGTTAAATTCTGAGTTTCATAACAGAGAACACTATGTGCAGACTCTATTATCCCAGGATTAATGCAATTGATTAAAAACCGTAATGTAAGATGATAGAAATTCTCTTTCCTTACTCTCTTCAAAGAAAAGGGGGGGGGGAAAAAGATGCAGTTTTTAGTTGGAACAGAAGAGAAATACTGAACAGAGGTACGGTTTAAGGCCATCATCAGAACATAGTCAGCAAAGACATCTACTGTTTGTATGACAGGATTTGCATGTCATATTCCTCTAAAAGCTCTTAGAGTGTTTGATAATGCAGGTAAAAAGTTTTAGAGCAGGCTAACACCTGAGAACAGGTCATGAAACACCCTGAGTCAAAACATTTTTGAAGAAAAAGCCAGAAGTCAATGAATCAGTAGAATATAACTTACATTAAATATGTTAAGTAAGATATTTACAAAAAGAACATAAACGTAGGCTACTTTAAAATATTCATACCTCATGGTTGTAATCCAGTATCCCTTTTAAGATCTTCTTCAGGTTGCTTACCTATTTGACAAGAAGAAGAAGGAAATACAATAAATGCAAAGAATAAATTTCAAAAAACATGATCATAAAGCCGGCAATCACAGAAGAATCACATTAAAGAATCATACAATTGCATCAATTTGCATTATGAGAATTTCTGTTTAAATAGTTTAAATTAGAATTATGGAAAGTATACAACAGTCCCTTGTGATCAGACTGCTAGACCTGATCTCATGTCTTTATGAATTCACATAACCCATTAAAGTTATGAAGATCAGCACATGTTCTCAGATGGCCTCTAGATCAGACTTCAAAGCATCAAGTTTATCTTAGTGTGTATATATATACTATGTATATATATATTTAGGAATTTTAGTGTATATATATTATATATATGTATATATACGCGTTTTTATCTGTAAGTCAAAACATTCTTTTTCTCCCTTCTTGTCATAAAGTATGCTAGTGATTTACTGTTTGTAGAAGTAAACCTTTTTTTCCAAACCAAAACCAGCTACTGCTTGATATCATCCTTTATACCAAACCTATTTAAGGCTAACTTATTAGCATTCTCACTAATTAATCCTCCTGTTTTTCCATTTTTGTTTGATCCCCCCTAACCCAGTTCTTCACAATCAAATGTCTGTCTTACAGTGTCAAGGCAAAATTTGCATTTCTTAGCAATGCCTTCCATGCCAAACAAAGATAGTTTTTGTTCCACTTTTATAATCAATGACATCAGCTACACGTCTCCTGCTGTACAGGATCTGTACCACAGCTCTTCAGCTCCCTTTCTGGCAAAACAAAACAACAACAAAAAACACAAACCATACTACCCACGACTTAGAACAAGTCTCTAAGATAGAAACTGTGCAAAAAAAAAATAAAATTAAATGGCCAATGGATCTCATAGGTGATGCTTAGAAAAGACATCTTTTTTGAAAATAACTGTGACGGATTCACACCAACTGGTATAGAATCCCAACAATCTACATAAGCAAGAAATTGAGATAACAGAAGCAGTGCGTTTGTCTCCTATGACAGGAAGTCCATAAATGGGTTCTATAAAGACTAAGCAGAAATGAGAGGATGGTTAGAGAACTGAGTAATCACTTCCCAGTTCTATTCATCTCATCTTAGACACAAGTAGGGTAAGAATTAGGATTCAGACTAGGATTCGTAAACTGATGTTGCTGACAATAGTAGCCAAAGTGGCAAACCATGACACTATAATGGAGGGAGGGGGAAAAAAAATCAAAACTCTCAAATCCCAGCTGCCTTAAAACTGCCAGTTACGTATGTACATGTATTTTTTATTATTCTGAAAATATCCAATAAGGAACTTCTGGCAGTGGACAGAATCTACCTACCTTCCAAAAGGCCTAAGAAAACATTGCAGAAAGCAGTTTGGAGGCATGATTGAAGCCCAATGACATACTCTACACTCCAACAGTCAGCAGACAAAATGAAGTGATGAAAGAAAAATGCAGTTCTTTTTCTGGAGGAAACTCAACAAAGGAACAGGCTACAGATGTTAACACTTAATGCATCTCTAAAATCTACAACAACATCCTAGCTGTCCGCCCAAAAGCAATCACCACCATCTTTCAAGGGCTATGAATGATCATAACCGAAGTCTGCAACAGATTTAAGATTTTAAGGGAATATAAATCATTTGATTTTTCTATCAAATCACCATAACAAATACTGCACTGATTGGAATATAATTTTCATAATTGATTCATTAAAATCTTCCAGCTTGTAATTTACCTGCATCTGCTGCAGAAACCCAAGGGCCATGCTGTAGAATTTAAGTCCAGTTTACCGATGAGAACATTGTGAGGAACCTTGAACTTGAACATAATCCCAGAAATGAGAAACAAAATGGAATGTACTAGCCTAGAAAATACCTGTTTTTTCCCCTTTCCTTGTGAGCATTGTTTAAATTAAAATCTCTTAAAAGCATAGAGTTATCTTCCTCCACGTAACGTTCATAGAACTTAGAGCTGAGATGCTGGAATAAAATCAGTATTGATCAAAATCTGTGAAGAAAAATACCAGATAGGACAGCATCTTCAGAAAAAGAAAACAGCAAATAAACTGAAATAATCTTGTCTTTGAGGTCCTACTTTTTTGTTTTTGTGTCAACCATTGTCCATTAGCAGTACTGGGATAACTTGCCTTCAGGAGTTAACTGCACCATCTTTGTATTCAGAGCACAATCAGACAATTATAAAGCTAAAGCAGTATATTTATAGACTGCCTTAAACTTAACAACGACCTTCAGTATTACTAGGGGAGTTCTCTTTCACTAGCGTGCAATGAATACACTTAGATGGTTCTACTGCCAGTGGCAGAGAATCATCACGGGAAACTACCACAAACGTTGTCTGTTTTGAGATTCAGCTCAGAGGACCCATTACCATTTCCCAGGTCATAGCATAAACTCTTACAAGGAAGACTTCAAACAGAGATGAATGAAAATGAACAACAGATGTAACAGAGAAAAGCACAGGAAATTGTTAAAGACAACTGATTACATATAGAATTCTAAACCACAGCAGGCGATGGTTTATCAGATGTTTTTGTCTTTTTCTTAAACACATGGAAAAAAAAACCAACACTACAACCAGTTAACAAAAACCATTATGTCATGCAATGGCAGAACACAACAGATACAATTTCCAAGGTGGATTATGACTAGAAAGTGCTCTATAATCCTTTGGAGATAAGCCCATGAGCACATGGGATCCCTATTTGGTTGTACCAGCAACCTGACCTCTTCCTTTTCTATACATAGCACATATGCTTCCCTCCCAACCCCTTTCATAATCCTTTCTGCACATCCATAACCACTTGGAAAAGACATGAAACCTACTAAAAAAATAGTAACAACTACACTTCATTACACTGCTAAAGCACTTACAACTCACAATTGATTGTTTCTAGATGAATCTCTATTCATTTTCAACATCATCTCAATTCATTTTTAGTATCTTTTCCATCCATCATTCCCCTTCTTCAGAGTTGTGGTGAACAGAGTTAAATCCAGTTGGAGGCTGGTCACTAGTGACATCCCCCAGGGCTCGGTACTGGGGCCATTTCTTTTCAATATCTTTATCAATGATGTGGATGAGGGGATCAAGTGCACCCTCAGTAAGTTTGCACCAAGTTAGACATGAGTTTTGATCTGCTCGAGGGTAGGAAGGCTCTGCAGGAGGATCTGGATAGGCTGCACCGATGGGCTGAGGCCAACTGCATGAAGTTTAACAAGGCCAAGTGCCGGGTCCTGCACCTGGGGCGCAATAACCCCAAGCAGAGCTACAGGCTGGGAGAGGAATGGTTGGAGAGCTGCCAGGCAGAGAAGGACCTGGGAGTGATGGTGAACGGTCGGCTGAATATGAGCCAGCAGTGTGCTCAGGTGGCCAAGAAGGCCAACGGCATCCTGGCTTGTATCAGAAACACTGTGACCAGCAGGGCTAGGGAGGTGATCGTCCCCCTGTACTCGGCTCTGGTGAGGCCGCACCTCGAGTACTGTGTTCAGTTTTGGGCCCCTCGCTACAAGAAGGACATCGAGGTGCTCAAGCGAGTCCAGAGAAGGGTGACGAAGCTGGTGAGGGGCCTGGAGAACAAGTCCTATGAGGAGCAGCTGAGGGAGCTGGGGGTGTTTCATATGGAGAAAAGGAGGCTCAGGGGAGACCTTATTGCTCTCTACAGGTACCTTAAAGGATGTTGTATCAACATTGGGATCTGGCTCTTCTCCCAAGCACCAAGTGACAAGGGTAAATGGCCTCAAGTTGCACCAGAGGAGGTTTAGGTTGGATATTAGATATTGGATATTAAATTTCTTCACTGAAAGAAATTTCTTTACTGAAAGGGCTGTGTGGCATTGGGATAGGCTGCCCAGGGAAGTGGCTGAGTCAGCATCCCTGGGGGTCGGTCTTCAGGAAACATGTAGATGTAGATCTCAGTAGCACAGTTTAGTAGTGGACTTGGCAGTACAAGGTTAAATGTTTGTCTAGATGATATTAAAGGTCTTTTCTGTAATGATATTATTAAAGGTCTTTTCTATATTGATATAATGATTCTATATTTCTATACTGATTCTAAGATTCTACATAGTTAACACACACTATGTAATTAGACTGACCCTTACTCTACAGCATTAACCTGATAAACAGACTAGAATGAAAGCAGATATGATTTGGCTTGGGTTATTGAAGACAACACATGATCTGGCACAGTAAACCTTAATGCGGGGGGGGGGGGAGTTGGGGCTGCTCTAAATTTTTTTCTCACCTGTCATATGAAATCTCTATTTTTATTTAATTGCAGCTCAAACACCAATTCCATATTGAGGATCTGTAAGAATAGTTTGTCTAGATTGTTCTCTTTATGAATATACCAGAGTAACAAAAGGAAAGCCTAATGTAACGGACAGCAGAAATGCTCTTCAGCTTGTGGTGACTGACAAAAAGGGACCAGGGGTTATGTAACCACTTGTTCACTCTAACATTTTGACAGCCAGTCAAATGGCTGTCAAACAGACACTTCTCATTTTTCCATTTACCCTTTTATCATATGCATGATTGAAATCCTGCTTGTACTGAATACCCTGTGTAAATTAATTTATCCTTGTACATTTCAGGTACTCACCTGTCTAAATGGGAACCCCAGTGTTGAAATGTTATTCTACAGTATCTTTCCTGGGTAATTATGCATAGACTTATTTCCCTTCCTACAGGTTATAATTAACAACCTTATAACCTCTGGAAGTGTTGCTAGGACAGGCTTGCAGCTTGCAGGAAAACTCTTAATCATTCAGGTTCAGGTATATGACTAATTCAAGTGCAGCCAAGAAGAGTACACAAATTAAAAAAAAAACAAACTGTGTATGCATAGTTCCCATTACATTAGGTTTCTGCTCTGAACTGCATCCTGTCTCTTCACTATTATAAATGGGGCCTAGAGAGAGGCTGTACTATTAGCTTTGGAGTTATCCCCCTCCAACCTGTCTTCTGCAAAAAGAAATACCAGGAAGAACAGATACAGACACACCCTCCAGTTAAATGGAAAAAAAAAAATCATTAAAAGGTCGCTCTGAACAAACAGTATTCCCACATTAAACTTATATTCAGAGACATTGCTGACTTAGGAACTAAGGATACAAAAAAAAAAAAAGAATTAAATGTATCAGCTGCTAAGTATCTTTTTTGACAGAAATACATGCTGGCTAATAAAAATGCCTGATCTCCACTTCTTGCTTGTAGAAGAACATTCACAAGATAGGCTTCTATCTTTATCAGGAAAAAAAAAAAACAAACAACCCTCAAACTCTAAAAGGCTTTTCATGAATAAGTGTTCCCTTCTCTGCAAAGAATATGAAAGTAGCAGAAGGAGGATACCATACACAGAAAACTAGGTTCCTAAGTACTACTCAAGTCAACCCAGCCTGTACTGGAATAAATCAGTGTGAGCATAAATGTACTACTGCTAGAGTCAAAATTAATCCTCACGAAGAACGTTTGTTCACTTGCTTTACAACACTAAATAGTCTGCACTCTAATTTCATTAATTAGTCCACCCTGCAATATTCCATCAAACAGAAAGCATTCAAACAGTACTTGTTGGAGAAAATCTAGTGGCACATGCTGTTTAAATGTGCTATTCAGGAATGGAACAAACACAGCTTGCTGCTACACACACGGATAAAATAAATGATGTGTGTAGCAAGTGATTAACTGCTTAAGCTTTTGGTACTGATATTCCTGGACTACTCAATATGGAACTATTCTTGTTTCTTGATTAGGGAATTTCATTCCTGCAACATTTTGGCAATAAACTTATTTTCCACACCACTTTCCAGTTTCAGTGAAGGCTCTTTTGCCTTCAGAATGTCATCTTCTTCAGCATGAAACACTAGTGTGTACACAGTTTAAACCCCAACAATTTTTAAGTGTTCATTTTTATATCAGGAAATAGATGTCTGTGCTTTTATGATTTTTCTTAAACCACAACATATAATTGCTGTTAGGCCAGGAGTGAGAAATGGTGGGTTTTGTTGCACAACAGAAAAAACTGACTGTGAAGCATGCTGATATATGCTGTGCACCAGAAATTTTAACTCTAAGTAACAAAATGTTTCTGTATTAAACACAGTAGGCAAACAGATCTGGTCTGTTTTAATAAACAGAATGCTAGCTGACCACTTCCTACTCTGCAAGTCCCCAGAGCTCTAACATTTCCCTTTTTCTATCCTGTTCATTGCTCAATCTCTAATGTCAGACAACCTGCCCCAAAACCAAGAGCATAACAACACCCGTATGAATTTTTACTTTCGTTTTAAACTGGTACAGCAATGGGAAAAATACTTTTAATAAGATAGCATTCCTGCAGTTATCAAAAGTAAACTAAGTTTCATGAACTGCTACACAAGAAAATTAATGAAAGCTCAGCCATATATTCTTGTTTATATACCACAGAGGACAGTATCCAATGATGCAGTGCATCATTTTCTGAATAACTCTCTCAGTAGTGGTTAGGAGGGTCTGATACATCTCTCTGAACCACTGCTTCACAAAGAATTACAGGCACATTATGTTTTCTTTGTTTTAAACCTACTTCCCCTATTAGACTTGTTTCTTTATGTGCTTCATAATACAGAGAGCTTGCACAAGTAGTGACTATTGTACTACATGATATTGGAGGTAAAGAGCAACCATGTTTAGCAACAAGAATTTTCTTCAGCTCATTATCATGACTTGTGAGGTACCAAACTATCCTAATTATAGTTTCTCATGGTGCTTCTTAAAATATTAAGGGAAATCATATTAAGGAGACACACATGACTATGTTGCCTACATTTATAATCCAATGACAAACCAAAATAAGTGCACAGATTGAAAACACTCCTATGAGCAAGACTATGAATAATTGATTGAAGGATGAACAGTTGAACAACTAAACTACTAATGGTGTTCATGTACACAAAAAGAACAGCTGGAGCTGGCATAGTAGAAGGCTACTTTCATTAAAGAATAGGAGTAAAAATACCACATTTGTGACTTTTAAAGGAAGGGGCATACAAAAACATACACAAAAAGCTGTAATATGCACTTGTTTTAAACAAGAACAAAACACCAGTCTTTAGTTCTTATTTACATGGAAATGTGAAAAATAAAAAGGAATGACATCAGCGAGAAATTGAAATTTGAGTTGATGTTTTTCCAGACTTCAATCACATAATGAAGTTACTAGATTGCTCAGTCTTTCTGTTTTATTCACACCTGTTAAGCCTTAGAATTTGCCACACAGGCAGGAGAGACAGGAAAAAAAAATATTCCTCAAGCTCCGTACGACTTACAGAAGTTGCTGCTCCATTTTTAATTGATTAAAATGCTATTATAATAAGCAGTTGTCAGACTGTTGTTCTTATAATTTAACAACCAAGACTTCAATATTCCTTAGGAAAAAAGCCACAATATTATTTTAGGGAAAAAAGAAACCTTGCATCTGGCTGTTCATTTGCAATTTCATAAGCTTCTTTGAAAAAAAAATAAAAATTAACTGCTCTACAACCAGCAGGTTTTTTTAATTTTTATTTTTTAGGAACCATATCTTTTCTTTACCAGCCGATAGATATATCCTCAACAATGTTCCCACACTTTGCTGGTAAGACTATTAGACAAGCTGTTCTAGACAGTCCAGACTTGTACATACCGTGCTGACAGATCTGCTGACAACATATGTAACAACACGCTCTGTCCTTTCCTCAGGTAGCCCTTGACTGTGTCTACCCCCTCTTCAGTCAGCAACATTGATAACATGGTATACACTAGAGTTTTTCCATAGTTGCAGCCCTTCCACAGACGTTTAGAAAAGTTTTTGGGAGCCAGAACAGAATGTGTTTATGGAATATTATCTAATGAAAATCATCAGAAAGAAACCAGGCTGGAAACAGCAATTCAGAAAGGTACATGTATCATTCTCTGGTCAGAAACTACCCTAGTATCTGCATATGAAATTGTGTTTTTCAGGTTTTATAAACCAAAATGCTCCATGGCTGCACGAGCATAAATTCTATTACCTTTAAGATCTGCAGAGAAAGCACTAGAATACCAAGTGACATAAATGACCCAGCAAATAGGCTGTGGTTAAAAACATGCTGAGTACAAACAACACGGAAAAAACATCACTTCCTCTCCTAAAACTCACTAGCTGTGCAGAGCTGGCAAAGTAAAATGAAACAACATTTTACCATTTTTATTTAAATAAACTGGCTATTAATCTGCTGTTATTACACAGTTGTTTGTTGGAGCTTTTTTTTTTCCTCTGTATGAAAGCATAATTTCACACTTTGCATTAAAAACAAAAGATGTTTTATTCACATTTCTTTGTTTTTCAAATGGTAGTTTAAGCATTATGTTTATTTTAATATTTATTAATATTCTTTTAAATTGTTGAAACCCATTTAAAACTCAAAATGGGTTTTCTTCGCTAAACAATGCAGGACTATAATAACAAAAAACAAGCAAGTGTAATTAAAAACTGTCTTGAATTCAACTTAGTGCACTATAAAGCAAGGTCTTAATCTAGAAATATGCTAATATTTAAACGCAACATTGTATTAAGAACAGAAACACAGATCTGCAGAGAAGCAAATAAAGTCCAATACCTTTAGCCTCCAATTATCTCCTACTTCTGTTTTGATCCTGTTTAGCCAGTTTTCATCAAAGTAAGCTGGATCTCTGAAATAGAAAAAAAAAAAAAAGAGCATTTGTTAAAAACTGATTCCAGAAACTAAGATATGTTAGTGTGATTAAGCTCCTATCTCTAGCTGAGGCTGCTTAAATGGCTATATCTTTGTTCTATATATATAGCCAGTACACAGTAGTTCAGAATCCCATTACTACCCACTTCTTTAAGCCCTTGCACCCTTGCAGCACAGCTTCATTTGTGTACCATGAGTAGCTAATACTTTTGAAGAAGCTGCTGTACTTGGAATGTATTTTGTCAGTTTTCCTTCCTCTATAAATTCTTTTAAGTTATCAGCTATTGCTGGAGCAGTATGTTTGCATTACTTGAAAGTGTTACAAAAGCTTATTACTTTTTCACATGTTGTGGACTCATACTGCTATACACTGATTGCAAATATTCCCCTACTAAACGGGAAACTTGAGACTGGAAAACATATATTATCTCTATATAATGACAACAATCAAAAAGCCTAAGTGCAGCTAAGTGTTTTCTACTGAGAACACAATTAATATACCAAACACTATCAGGTTCTGCAAATCTCTTTTCACAGTAATCTTTGACACATCTTTTTGTGAACACCCTTCCTTAACATTTTTTCGTATCTTCTGCGCTATTGACAAGGCAATGAAGGTAAGGACAGAATAAAAACACCAACTTTTTGTACAGTATGCCTTTATTTCCCTAAAATTCCTCTCTCCTTTTTTTCTCACAGGCACCTTCCTTTGGTTGTTTGTTAAACACAACTCATAAGACTCTCTTGCCATCAGTTCTTTGATCACCTAAAAGCTAATGTTTTCTACTATATACTTAAGTAAAATCTCTCCTCTACCATACAGAACTTCAATGTTATCCTCAGAAATAGAGAGGGAATGCACTATAACTAGTCAGTTTTAAAGGAGAATGACAACACAATATAAGGAAAGGCCCATATTTCAGATGAAACAAAAGTTAATATAGTCAGGGAAGAAAAACTTTTTATAAGCACAAGGCTCTTGAGTCAGCATGGTAGGCCCCATTAGAGTTGCACAGGAAGTACTCTAATTTCTAGAAGTATACTGCTGCATTTGCTATCATGTACTCTTAGATTTACTGCTGCATCCTTTGAAGATTGTAGAGTTTGAACTGAACCCTACCTCTTTTTTTTTAAAAAAAAAAAAAAAAAAAGGAGGTAAGATTGCATGAAATCTTTTGGGAAAAGCTAAAAAAAATCATGAGTATTTCTGGAGATTAACACGGTATCTCTGCAGTCATATATGTTGCAAGCCGGCACCTGTATCAGTAGTTATACAGTAGTTATAGTAGAGCATATTCTTTGTACCCACATGTTTTCCTGATGCATTATCCCTCCTCTATTCCATTTTCCCCACAGTATCTTCCCCACAATGTTCCAATGCCTGCAAGCAGCCCATGATGTAACACACAGGAGGGGAGAGAGATCATAAACAGCAACATTTCTCTACTGAAACATTTTAACTGTTATTTTTACACATTCTGTTACAGACACTGGCGAAGATTATGGCATATTTCTTTTCCTCTGACATGGCATCCGCAAACATATAGCTGGAAGAACAGCTTTAATTACTAGTTAAGCTGATGACTCCAAATTGCTCCCATTCAAAAACAGCGCAGTTCTAGCACAGATGACAAAATCTTGAAGCGTGAAACAGAAAAAGCAACATCTTATCCAGAGTTTTAACTGGTTTTGAAATGGACTTTTTCTAAATAGCTGTCAAATGGCTTCTGCTCTCAGAGGCAGGTAAATCTGAGCCAGAAATTGATTCCAGAACATACAAGATCAACTACAGATGAAAAGTTCACATTCAGTTTTTATATTAAATAACTGTCCCTCCTTGCAGAAGGTCTTGGTATGCCTAACTTCCAACCAATCTGAACAAAATCATCCGGAGAACAGTGAAAAAAACCCCACCTGTTAGTTGGAAACAAGGAGACCCACTTGAACTGCTTCTGTTTGAAGTCTGGAGTTGAGAAAGCAGCCTGGTATCTATCTTCTGGATGGGGCACTCTGCCAAACACAAGTGAGCCTTGCTCACAGGCTTGTGTCACCAGGACTGGTGTCTCACAGACTTGCTCACCAAGCGTTTACCCAGCTCAGTGAGAAAGCGGGTATAACTAGCTACCTGTGCCTCCACAGCAAAAAAAAAAAAAAAAGACCATCAGGACTTTCTTAAGGACCGTATCTTAATTTAAAGATTGCAGTTGGTCATGAACACCTTCAGCTACTCCAAGGCTGCAGTGCCATCAATGTAACAACTCTTGATTTACCATTTTGATTGTAAATAACTAAGCATAAGGAACTGTCCACAAGCAGAAGTCTGGACCAACTGGCAGGCTAATGCTGCATACCCCATTTCAACAATAAGGGCATCAACTGAGGAAGAAATAGAAGATATCAGGTTTAGAATGCATTCACTGTAACACATGGAACAGAAAATGCCCCCTCACTTTCTTGATAGAAGTCCTAGGATACCTGCACCTTTATACAGATCATCAGACAAACTTAAAGAAAATTGCTGAAAATTAAACCTAAACTAAGTATGGCACTCATTTTCCAGAGACTTCACTGTTTTTTTCTCTTAAGTATACAAGTCTCACTGAAGTATCCAGAGTCCAGCACCCAGTAAGCCAGCCACTCTACATGTACATCATTAACACACAGCAGTCGTTAGAACTATACCAACAGCTCTCTTTAGGGCATCTCAATGTGTTTACACAATAACTAGTAGAATAACTAGTAGTAGTAGTTGCAAAAAACGTTTTGCCAGCAATATAAGCATAAAAGCAACAAGGTGGGCATCAACACCAAGCAAATCTAGAATGATCACCATTTTCCTCATGTAAAAGTCACCTCAGAATCATTCCTAATGCACTGGGTTAATTTAATTTCTGTTCTCAAAATCCTTACTAAGGTTCAGAATTTACATTAACAGTAATGGTTTCTCTCCGTGTTGAGCCAATGGAATGAATCATCTCAAATCAGAAGCTTTCCACCAGAATTTCTAGAAATACATTTGAAAAGAGCTTCCAGACCCTCCTCCAAAAGCTGCACTAGTTCATTCACAGCCCTTGCTGCAGACGAGTTTCCCTCTACTACATTTTTGGGAATCATGACTCAACCACATTCTCAGAGCTCTTGAACTCCCTTTGTCCATGTCACCAGGAAAGATGCTGTCATCTCTTGGAGTAATGTTTGAAAAAGCATCACCCAAGCAAATATGAAAAATGTGTGGTTGAGAGCTGCACAGCTGTGGTTACAAAACCTTCCACTTCATTTTGAAGAAGTACTGCACTAAACAAGGTCAGCAGAAAACTGACTGGAGCATAATCAATACTTTGAGATGACTTGCTTGAACTCAGCATTCTGAAGTGATGAAGTTCCTCAGCCTATATTCAAAGTTGGGGAATCTCTTGCACTTGATAACTTTCAAGGTTATAAAAGCATCTGCGCATCAGTTGATTGCTGCCTAGTCTCTGAATAGCACTGCAGGTAATTGGGACTTTTCTTCGGAGCACAAGATACTTATCCTGTTGTCAATGGTGTATCACTTCATGTGATGTTGCTTTCAGCAGCTCTCATTTAAACCACATCCATCTTATTTTGTATGCAAATTTTCCTTTATTTAAGCAATCATCTCTCCAAATCATAGATGCCAAGAGACAGAAATATTCTTTTGAAGAAAAGAAAACCAGCCCACTGAACATGTAGTATAACACATGATTATTACTCATTTTAACAGTGGTACAGTAAGCTGCTTTAGGAGATGTCTGTTTACAAAGAGATCTCTCCACTAGGGACACATAAAAGCATGGCTTTTGCTTTTTGCATGTGTCAAAACATACACAGCATGCTGCAATGTATAATAATATTATAAATGAATAATTCATTAAGGGGGGCACAATGCTCAGATGACAAATGAAAACAAATACCATCTTCCATATCTACCAAGGCCCAAATGACTGAAAAAGAAAGAACTAAAAGAAGAGGAACACCTGGTACTGAACAGTCTTCAGAGAGAGATGAAATGAAAATTTTAAGCTGTAGTATAAAACAGAGAAATATGCTTTTCTGGGGATACCAGTGGACAGTAAGAAACAGATGAGCAATATTAGTGGTAAAAAATCCACCCAAAAAAGATGATGCAATCTGGAAGCCAGCTATGGCACTTCTATCTGCTTGGATAAGCAACATGATTTTAGCCAGACAGCCTACTCAGACAACTTGAACCACCCACTTCTGCTTCCAATCTTTACTTACCTTATCTTACTGTACAATTTGAATCAGAGAGAACAGTAACTTTCCTATCTGAACTCATATGAACAGTATATATTAAGGAATAATACAATAAATACAGGCTAAAACATAGGCTGAATGTATTTCTTAGAAGAAACTTATTAGCACTGGAGAACTCCATTCAATGACACTTTAACCTGAAATTTAACGATAAAGGCTTTATGACAAAAAGAACGATGTCTTTCACTATTTTGTTGTGCTTTTTAAACCACAACCTGTTTATTAAAACCCAAATCTGTAAGTAAAATGCTTGCTCTTGCTCACATAATTCAAATTTCTGTCATATGTTATCACACACTACATTTCTGAAAAGCTTCTGAAGGTGTAATTGCCTCTCTATCCTTTCCTTCTCACAGCATCTTCCAGCAGGTTTATTGCAAAAAAAAAAAAAATCTGTTATGTACGTTGGCATTTCTGCTCAATGGTCCTTACTTACAAACATGGGACACCACCTTTAGCATAAAAATATTAAGAAAAACTGACTTCAAAATGGAAGGAACTGCTGGCTTCTTCTAAAGAAATGACACAAGGTACGGGTAGTTTATTATTATTATTAAAATTATTCCCTGAAACTCTTCCTTATCATAAACTAGTGACTTTATTTTGTCATGATTTCACTACTGCCTGCCATGACAAGTTCCAATGGAAACTTCACATGAAGGTAGAGGTTGAAAAATAGAAAGAATAGTGAGTTTACACCCTCAAACTTTAGAACTTTTTTAAAAAGAAAAGCTACCCTTACTCTCCTATGGAAATATAACCACAGGACTGGACAAGAACAACATCCCTCAATTTTTGTCAATGCTCTGCCTCATTCAGTTTGTGTTCTTCACCACCTGCATCTTCTTCATTCCCTGAGAACTTTGGGGAGGAATTCTCACTTGGTGCATTAATCTGCTATTTCAGTCACCTTTTAAACATGAATTTTTGGGTGCATCAGGACATTTCCTATAAAACTTGCCAAAATTCTCTCCCCTTTATGTATACACATTACTGGAGAACCCTAAAGGTGGTGGAAGGTGAGGAGCAGCTATGCTGAAAAACACCTGAATTTCATGGATCATGCTGCACAGAAGCACCAGCTTATTCTTCTCAATGGAACAAGGATAATGTAGTTTAAGATTTTTTTTCTCTCCAGTCTAGGCAGTAAATTTGTCTTTTGACCATTAACTAGTTGAGTGTCCTGTACACATTGCCCACAAAGCAGCTCTGGAGGGATGTGATAAGTGTTAATTAGCAGGTGCAACCCCCTGCTGCAATGAATGGAGGCCCTCCCCATCTCCTGACTGACCTGTCATCTAATGCAGGTCACTCCAATCACACGAATAATAAAGTGTCTACAGAGAATAATTACAGTGAAAGCTCTCAAACTTGTTCTTGGGAATCAGCTTGACTGTCTGCCAATGTGAAGTGTCTAATACATGCAGCATTGAAAACAAATAGGAGGAAACAGGAAAATTACAAGGCCACAGTCTCATTGGGATCATGGGGACACAGTAGGGTAGCTCACACTACTAGACTGCTGCCATGGATAGAAACAGGCTCGTTAGGAAGAACAGGTTTGGAAGGCAGAGAGGGGGCGATGCCTTTAATGTGACAGAGCAGCAGGAATGCATGTGCTCTGCTTTGGGATGGATGATGAGCCAGCTAAAAGCTTATCGGTTAACATGACCAGGCAGACAACCACAGGTGCTATGCATGGCTGCTACAGACCATCTGATCAGGACACTTTGATCATAGACAAGCTAACAAAGCATGGGATAGGTAAGTGGGAAGTCAGGTGGGCTGCAAAGTGGCTGAACAGCCAGCCTTTAATGGTTATAAGCATGAATCCCTGTTGGAGGCCACTCCACTAGCAGCACACCCAAGGGTCAGCCCTAACATCTTTAATAGGGACCTAGATGATAGAACAGCGTGCAAGTTTTCAGATAACACAAGACTGGAAGGAGTGTTTGGAAGGAGTGGGGGGATTTAGCCCAATGATCTGCCTTTGCATGGTGACTAGCTATGACATTGGTCAGCAGTGGTGAGCAACTGCACTGTGCATTTGTTTCTTCTCTTTGTTGTTATTGCTTTTTCTTTCCCACCTTTTCCTTCTCTCCTTTTTTGTTCTCTTTCTTAATAAACTGTCCTTATCTCAATCCACAAGTTCTTGCACGTTTCAATCCTCTCCCCTATTCACACTGGGTGAGGGTGGAGGGGTGAGCAAACAGCTCTGTGGCGTTCAGCTGCCTGCCAGGCTAAACCACAGTGTGAGGCCACATCCGAAACCTTATTTCTGGGCTCACCAGTAAGAGAGACAGGGACACAGAGGAAAGCTCTGCAAAGAGCCATTAAGATGATTAAAGGACTGAAGCATCTGTCATGGGAGGTGAAGCTGAGTGAGCTGGATCTGTTTAGCCTCAAGAAAAGAACGGTCAATGGAATCTCATCAATCCTATATATAAATACTTGATGTGAGAGTATGAAGAAGGAACCTGAACCTTCTCAGTGGCATCCAGCAAACAGACAAGAGGCAGTGAAAGACAGTAACTCCTATTTAAAAGTAAGGAGTTTTTATTTTATTTTGTTGCTATTGTTACTGTTCTCGCTGTGAGGACAACTGGACACTTACACAGGTTGCACAGGGAACCTGTGGAGTCTCCTTCCTTCAGCACACTCAAATCCCTAACTGGACACAGTCCTGGGCAGCCTCCTCTGGCAGATGCTGCTTCAAGAAGCAGGGCTGGTCCAGGCACTGCAGAGATGCCTTCCAACTTTGCCTGTTCCAGACTCTTTGATGTAACCCAAGGGGTGCTCTCATCTCTCCTCCTGAACAACCACGATGCAGATTGAGGCTCTGCTTCCCAAGACGTAGACAAACCTCACTTGCTGATTGGAAGCCGAGAATAATTGTTTCCTCTGTTTGCTCCCACAAAGCCTTCGCTTTTTTTTTCTTTTCCCTGTAATTAAATTATCCTTAACTCATGAGCCTTTTCTTTCTCCATCATATTTTCTCCTGCCCTCTCTCTTTGAGGAGGGGGGAGTGAGAGAATGGTTGTGGTGGAGTTTAGTTGTCCATTGGACTGAAACCATCACAGCATCTTAACATTTGAAGGAAATAAAACTTATCTTTTTGAAAGACAAAAAAAGGTCTGTAGGACTGACATACTCAATTTGGACTACTGTCTTTGGTAAGTGCTGCTAAAGCTTCTGATCAGCAATAAGAAGTTGTGTTTCTGTGAAAATAAGTAAATCTGGATATAAATTGCTACACTTTAGATTCTTACCTGTAGTCCCCCAACACATCCTACATTACACCGAGATGCTGAACTAACACGTTTTATCCTCTGTGACCTTACAGTTCAAGAAAACAAAACCATTATCTAGTGCAACGACTATTATTTTTTCCACTTACCCCTGAGAATACAGAATCTCTGCAAACAACCAAATTGACAGTTTTATTCAGTTTATCACTGAAGTTTTCTTGCTTGAAACTGACTCTAACATTACCAGTACACTGCTTTTCAAGCAAGGATCAGAGTCAATACGTTACCTTGCACTGGTTCCAACTTTTACAAAAAAAAAGTGTTTTGAACTTCCAAGCTTACCTTTAACCCAATTTACTTTCCAGTAAGATTAGAATTGAATAAATACCTTCCTCAAAGAAAACTTAATATATTTTCCTTTACCCTTAAGATAGTTATTTGAAAACTAACAAAAAAAAAAAAAGCATATTAGACATGTTCCAGGTTAAATTACTATCTAAACATAGGAATAGACAGGTCCTAATGAAATACCGGCCACGTTTGAACTAAAATACATTCACACCAGTTAAATTTATGTAGAAAATAAAACCATGTGTATTTAAATAATTAGATAAATTATTTCTTACATTTTCTGAAGAACCTGCGCCATCACAACCCCATTCGTTAAATCTTCCACAGTCTGGCATGGTGCCTCGACATTGAACGTCTGGATCTGAGGGAGAACAAAAAAAGTTATCTTCTTTCACTTCAATGTCAAGGAATTTTTAAAACTAAAAAAAAAAAAGCTACCAAAGAGCAAACAGGCAGAGTAAACTCAACACATTTGGTGTATATATTAAAGAGTGTGAAACTTTAGGTTTAATCACAATTAAAGAAATGAACTACTGACATGGCTTAGCATCTTTGTTTTTGTAAGCACAAATGCTGTAAATGTTGCTTGACAACAGGACAGTCCCCAAAAGGCATTTTTCCCACAGCATTTTACTTGGACTGTCTCCCCTTTAAGTCCTTCTGGAGCATATATTCAAGTACTTCCTCCCAATGAACATACGTAAGTATCACGTATTTTAAAAGTAACCCTAATTACGCAAAATTCTCCCAGGTTCTCCACAGCCACAAGACCAAATTCACACAGACACACATACTCCAAACTTAACTGCTCCTAATATCAGATAAAGGAGAAAAGCACAATGCTGCTAAGCCCTGGCAGGTCCATAGAGTACTAGCGTTCTAATTATTTCAGTGCATTTAATTAACACAGTGACAGGCATTATAGTCCATATCATGAGAAGCCTCTGATCTTCAGATGGAAGCAATGATACAGAAGTGCTGTTATTCAGAAGCATAAAAGGGGAATGGCAAGGCCATTATGACTGAGCTGTTCGATGACAGAATTACTTACGCCTAAAGATGAGCTAGTTCATAACAAATTGCCCCTACAGACTGTGCGCTGAACACAGTTACTGAGACAAATCTAATTTTGTAAGGATGCTGTGTATTATTCTAGAAGTAAGGAATTATGCAGGAGCAAGAGCAATCTCTTAACAAAAAAACCCACTCATCGATACACTTAATTTCTTTATGGTTTCTATTCTTCTGCTCCATTTACATGCATACAGCCTACAGGCTATCTGCAACCCTCCCCCCACCACAGCAGCAAAAAGTGTACAAAAATGCCAGGGAAAGCTCTTTTTTCCCTTTCTCCATTGATGTGGAAAAGACATCGCTTCAGCACAGTCTTTTCAACTGGTCTAAGTTACCTGATCGTTTACTTTACATGAACGTTATTTTTTGGGGATGCAGATGGATTTTCTGGAAATGGTTTTTGTGACATGACATTTGGAGAATATCTGCTTAGTGCTCTCTGCTTTTATTCTCCTTCCAGGGAAGCCTGGGCTTCTTCGTAGGAAGCACCACTTGCATGTGTCAGAGATAAGAAAGCCTACAAGACAGCTTGCAACTTCAGGCTACATAAGCATTAGGTATACCGACCATTTTTCCTGAACACGTTGTACAACCTTCCCACTTCAGTGGTACTTGAAATGCTAATGTTGGTACAAGCCATTTCCCAATAAAAGCCCTCTGAATACATATCTTACAATACACTGCAATTCACATTACAAGAAATAATGTATGACCTTTTTTTTTTTTGTGGAGAAAGCTCTCAAAAATCAAAAGCACAATATCCAGATTCTCATAACATAAAATAAGCACTTTAGCAACATTGCCATTTAAAATTAATTTGGAGAAGGAGCCCCTCAGTGTGTGTTCCTTTCTTCCCTTTGCTCAGGAAGGAAAAAAAAACACAACATTTCATTAGGAAAAAAGCAGCAATCATGTCCATCAAGGGCCAAAACCAGTGAACTTTTGGAACATGTTCAGTGACCAGGCTAAGCAGCTACCTGTGAAAAGTCATGAATGATGCACATGGTCCAAAACGACAAGAACAAAATCTACAGTATGGCATCCAAAACAGACTAAGTCAATTTTTATGTAGCTTGATTTGAAGTACACATTTTGTCACTTCTCCTCCAGAGAATCCAGAAGCCCTAATAGACGAACTAGACATAAGGCAAAAATCATTGTGGGTGGGTTGGAAAAAAAAAAAAAAAAGGCAACATGAAAAACACCACACAATAGGATATAAAATCAAACTGCTATTTTGCCAGAAACTTCAGCTTACCTATAGTCTCTGAATTATGTCAACACTATCAAAGCAACACAGAGCCAATTCTGTGCCCAAATCCACAAATAATTTAAAATAGGAAATGACACTTTCGCTCCAGTGAAAGAGGTTGTAATGACTGTGTGGATGATTATACTTGATGAAGTTCAAGATCTTATAAGGGTAAAAATTTCAAGCATAAACATGTAAACTTGTTCCAAGTTTTCTATACTATTCCTTTAAATTACCAAAATTTCAATCCTTAGTCTGCTGTACAATCGCCAAATGAAAAATTAACCTAAGAAGTTTACTGCTTTTTTTTTTGAAACTAGACAAAGTAAAACAATATTTTCAAATAAGAAATACTGACATTAAGGTGGTCTTCACAAGTACTGCAAATGAATTTAGTTTCTTGAAATTAATTTTGCATCTTGACATATGAAATACCTCTTTGACTAAATAAGGAGTGTAGGTGAGAGATAGTACCACTCTGAGCCAAGAAGGGAGGTTGCCAAGCCTATTTCTAAGAGACAGAACAACAAGGTGCATAATCTCTGCAGTTTTGTAACTAATTTTATCATCATACTTTATAAGTAAGAAAAGGTCAAAACTCTCAGTGAGGAGCAGAACGGCTCAGGTTTCCAGTCCGAACTCTTTATTCCACACTCATGCATGCATAACTGGAACTGAGGACAATAATGCTTTTTTATTAGATGGCACAGAACAGAAAGAAAATTTAAAAATAATTTCCCAACTTAGTTCTTCACATATATTTCTTACAAAATTAAAATGTATTTGCTTGCATAGGAAAGGAATACACTGCATAATATTTCAACTCAGGTGTCAAATTTATACTACAAAGCCTGTATTTGGCTCTAAAAAGCCCTTTATCTTTTTCATATCCTTCAGATACATGAAAGGAACGTATTTTCTTCCCTCCAAAACTACACAAAATTTAAACACTTGTGTCAAATTTAAACTCCTAGTCCATTCTCAGATCGTTCTGCAAAAAGCTGAGGCACTCTTAAGAAGCAGCAGAATCCATTTTCCAGAAGGGAGAAGAATGACAAGAATGCGGCAATGCTGAAGCGGAGTCCAACTGCAGAGAGAGAGAGAACCAAGTAATTTTTTGTGTGCCTCTAAAGAGCTATTCAGCAATGGATGTTGACGCACTGCCCTTCCTGTGCATTGTAATGTGCTTCCCCTGGAAGACTTCTCTCTCAGCCTGCTGGAACTGTTCCTTCTTCTTGAGTGTTTGCAATACTGCCCTCATTTCTTACTCCCCAAAGCTGTAAATTCATTCCCACTCCCTATTACGATCCTTCTTTTTTTCCCCCTCGCACATCTTGTACCACTATTAAGGAACCTTGACAAACTAGGTGAACTAACTGCCAAGACAGATAGGGGGAAAACAAACAAACAAAAAAAAATACAAATGAACAAAAACAACCAAACAGAAAAACACCACTTGTATCACAGCAGCTGCCCCAGCAAGGCCTTCACATTTTCCATAAGCCTTTTCTCTTGTTACATGGTAGTTGTTTTTTCCTTGGTAAAAATATTAAACCAGGGCACCAATTCACTAGGCCATGAGCATGTGCTGTCAATTTTTATACAAAACTGAAAAAGAGTAGCAGGTGAATGTTTCAGTGCAAAGGGGTCTGTAACTGGGGAGTAAATAATTGCTGCAGAAACTCAGGACACTGGATGACCTGAGTTGCAGTTCCACATTACACACACAGCTAGTCAGGATTTGTTAGCTACCAGGGATAGGAGGGAGAAACATGTTTCATGAAAAAATAATCTTACATGAAGGTCAGAGAACTGAACAAACACTCGATTCTCAAATACACTAGCTGAAGACCAGGATAAAATTTGTGATGGGATATCCAGCACCTCATGAAGCAGGAAGAAGACGAACACAGGACAAACAAACCAAATCAAACAAAAAGACAAAAAAAGCTCTCTAGGACCCTTCACTTCTCAAGGCTAGAGTTAATGAAAGACCTGTTCCTTGCACGGTCTATCCATAGCTTGTTTTTTATTGCTGGTACATCTGCACAATAAATCTGTCATGTATTCTTCTGTAGTAATACCTGAAATCTGTATCAGAGGTACTTAGCTCACAAAAACACTGGTTACCTTATACATAAAGGCAACAAAAGGTAATCCCCAGTTTCCAGATAGTTATTTTTCAGAGCAGAGTACTCTCCAACACTGCTTTAGAACTATTTATCCATTAACAACTATGTTTTTGGAAATGCCTATGCAAGATTACAACTAGCTGCACTATACAGCCTACATCAGTGCTCTATCACCACAAATGAAACAAAGCACACAACTAAGATGGAAAAAGTGACTAAAATGAGCAAGAGGAAGACAAGAACCCATCTCAGTGGTAGGGATACAGATCTCCACAAGCCAGTACCAAGAGTAATTGGAGGAGAGCTGCGTATTTCTTTCCCCACACATTCACCCAGTACTATCAGTGAGATCTGCAAGTACCCCACTTAAACACTTTTCACTCAGCCTCGATGCCTGGAGAAAAACAGACGATCAATATTTCTCAGGACGGTAAGCTAATTACCTGATACAGGAAGCTTCTGCTCAAATTCCAAATTCCTGTACTGAGCCATACCTGTCAGAAGGGGAACGGGATTCCTATCCTGTAACTTGGTACAGTGCTTCAGGAGCACCTCAGCAAGGTTTCTTCATTCACCCATTTTTCTCCAGCCAGTTGGCAGCACTGCTATCTTCTGCCATACACTACTATCTTTTCTTGCTTTCCAAGATAGAAGAGCCTTGTCTGCTTTATGCAGACTGCTCAGACAAGCAGCAGTTTTATTCACAGATTTAGATTTTGGTATGTTTTTAGTGATTATTACGTTGTTGAACTCTATTTACTAAAATCTCAAAGAATTGCAAACCAACTTTATGTTAGGCACTCAAATAGCTAAACAAGGTCTTTACAGTCCTGGCTGTTGTAATTTCACACTGATGGCAAGCTCCACCACACAGCTCTCCCACTTCCCCACCTCAGATGAACAGGGGGAGAAACCATGATGAAAAGCTCATGGCTTGAGATAAAGACAGGGAGACTCTTCAACAATCACTACCAGAGCAAAATGAGACTCAGCATGGGGAGGTTAATATAATTTATTGCCTGTCACTAGCAGACTAGAACAGTAAGAACTAAAAGCAAAAAACACCTTCCCTCCATCCACCCTCCTCTACTTTCTCCCTTCAGAATGGGGGCTGAAACCAGTCCCTGGCGCTTCATCTCCACCACTCCTTCTCGGTCCCTCTCTGCCCCTGCTCCACGTGGGCTCCTCTCCACGGGCTGCAGCTCCGGCCCGGGGCCTGCTCCTGCGGGGGCTCTCCATGGGCCGCAGCCTCCTCCAGGCCACATCCACCTGCTCCAGCGGGGGCTCCTCCACCCATGGGGGGGCTGCAGCGTGGAGATCTGCTCCATGGGGGACCCATGGGCTGCAGGGGGACAGCCTGCTCCACCAGGGGCCTCTCCCTGCACAGCCCGCAGGGGAACTGCTGCTGCCTGCCTGCCTGCAGCACCTCCTGCGGCACTCACCTGGGGGCTGCAGGGATATAGCTCTAATTTCTCACTCCTCTCTCCCAGCTGCTGTCGCCTAGCATTTTTTCCCCCTTTTCTTAAATCTGCTCTCACAGAGGCACAAACGACATCACTTAATGGCTCAGCTCTGGCCAGCAGCGGGGCCCTTTTGTAGCTAACATGGGGCAGCTGCTGGGCTCAGCAGCCCCCTGCTAGCAAAACCTTACCATGTAAACCCAGTACACTGGCCAGAATTAAGACTCTTCCAGGGAGATGAATATTATTTTTATTAAATCACTTCTCATATGTACAGTTTTGGATGCCTAATACTTGAACAAGTCAGATGTCAAAGCTTTGAAAGAACTCACCAAAAATGCTCCCTACACAGCTTACATTTTCCACAGAAACTATTTTTTTTTTTGGGGGGGGGGGGGGGGGGGGGGACGGGGGACGGGACAGTGCAGAAAGTAGGTGAGATACCCTGACTAAAGCTAACTTACTAAAGCACTGTGAGATGGGTGAGCCATAATATCAAGAAACAGTTCTTACTGCACTATATTGCCACTGACATTAAAATAGTGTGAACTCAAACATTCAAGTCTGACACATTAAGACACAGTGAACAGAAACTCAGGTCTGAATGATGTTTGGTTTAACCATTTCAGAAACATGCACAAGAAGAAAAACTGATCTATGAACTCCCAGGGAAAAAAGGAACATATCCCTGTTTTCAGCTCAAAGCTAAACATGCTAGCTGATAAAAAAAAAAAAAAAAAAAGAATACTAGAGATCATTTGCGATGATAAAACTAAAATACAAGACCTAGCATGAAGGCCTAACATTGTACACTAAATCAACATTTTTTCTGAGCTTCCACCAACTTTATCATATTTTACTTAAAAGTAGTACTTACCCATTTATGATTTTTATTATTTTCACAAAATATAACCTATTTAGATACAACCTATACAATCTAATTTACTATTAGATTAGTAAATGCTGAACTGCCAGAACATGACCATGACACTCAGATTTATAGGATACACACATTCACACTCCACCGAGCACCAATGAACCTTATCAACTCAAAAAAAAAAAAGTGCCTCAAAACTAGAAACACCTTCTCATGGAGAAATATAGATGGCAAGGCTTATAGGAAGGAGGCCAGCCACCAGTTTCTTCTGGCAAACAGCGTAAAGGCTCACTTCTGTACTACCTTGAGTTGAAAACAGCGATACAGCATTAACAACCAAGCACAGGAAGCACAGGATATCTTCTGTATTTAGCACTCTTGACTTATAGAAGAAGCCTGTGTGATGATGCATGCCATAGAATGGTGGTATCTTAAGATTAATGAAAGAAGGAAAATGAAACTGTTCTCTAAAAGCAGAATGTTCCATGAGCAAAAGACAAAATTCCTTTTGTCTTAAATGAAGACTGATAGACTACTAGAGACCTGAATAGCACCAGGCAAAAATGCTCGAATTGATCCTTACTAAGATAAAGCACAGGCAGCAAGGCAAAGTCCTTTAGCTTCCTGGACAATGGTAGACAAAAGAACTTAGCATACTAGGAGTCCAGATTTATACACATTTCTAGTATTATTTAAAAAAATAGATGAACATAATGACAGCTTTCCCCTTGCAAAATACAGGGAAAGAAGAATACCTATTTAAAGCCCGCAACTCCACCTTCTTGCAGCTATAATTTAAATGAAAAGTGCTGTCTCTGTTGACAAGTGGAATAAAAAGCTCTCCTCCAAAGGCACAGAAGATGAATTCAACAGTACCAAGCTGGACTGAAATATCATCTGCACAGGCTTTCTGATCAGTGTGGAAACACACAGTCTTCACAGGATCACAAGAGTGACTTAGCACCTAAAAGATGGGATTCAGAAAGAAATTGCTGTAAGTTTTCATCACGATAAAATTTCAGACTTAACAGATTCTACAGCTGGTAACACAGATGTATAGCACACCACTAAAATTGGCATATCTCACAGTTCAAGTCTCTTCTGTTTTTAGGATTTTTATTTCAGCAAACTTTCCCCTGGACTTCATGGAGATTGTTTAGGTATGCGTAACAAGTATTGTCAGAGGTTGCACCAGTTCCATGATCCCTCAAGAAAGACCACAGTCACTGTGGAACAAGCTGCCACCCTTCAGTGTTGTCCACAAAATAAAATCAGCTAAAACACTTCTCAGTGTGGAAGTCCTGTTGCTTGTTTGTTTTCTTTTGAGCACCAAAGGGGCACTAAAATTGATAGAACAATCATAATCTGTTGCAGCTAAACATAAACATATTGGTGCTCATTTCTACCCTGAAACGAAACTGTGGATACCTTGATACCATGGCGAACAAAGTAATTCAAAGCATTGTCTTATGCAACCTCAGAACAGAAGAAAGGCCTATTTAATACTTTGCAGCTCTGGAATCAGTGAAATTAATTTCCCAGACCTTCTAATGCCTCTCACGCACGGTATGGATGCACAGTTGGTATCTAGCTGAGGAGCTTAAACTTAGCCACCCTGAGAAATGTAGCTCTGAACAGCCAACAGGACTTCTGCAGAGGACACGAAGCACTGCAAATAATCTTGCAGCTAAATGATGTGAAAAAGCCCTACCAATTTCAGGGTTGAAGCATATTATCATCAGCTTTATAATGCATCCACTTGTGCAATACCTGCTCCACTACACCCAGCACCCCATAACCATTTCCTGCACGCCTCCACTGTGGAGCTGCCATTGCTTTACAGCCTGAGCTAGCTCATTCAAACTCCAGCTCTGTATCAATTCAGAAGCTGTTGCCTGCCACTTGCAGGAGTGTAATGATAGATCCCCCAACCTCAGAGAGCTTTTCTCTCCATCAAAGCCCTCCTCATCCTTTCCATGTTATCTTGTGTTCATTGTTATGAGCAAGAAGCACTAGGGAACTCACGGGAATGCATAAGTCACATATGGCAAAGCAAGACAGCCAAGAGAACAGCACGTGCATGCTCTGCATGGCAGAAAGCCATCACCAGCAGGTTGGGGAAGGAGTTAATCCCCTTCCCTGTGTGGCAGGGCCCACCAGGCTGCTGGCAACAGAAGCCACAAAAAGGACACTGCTACCCTCTTCCCCATGCTTCCAGCCATGCATTCTTGCCTTAACCTTGTGCTAGTGTAAGCTGTTGTATGGCCAAACTTTTTTTGTATGGCCAAACTTTTTTTGCTGTTTTTAATTCATAAAGTGGACTTGCGAATTAAATTGCTCAAGCAAACCTGAACTTTGAAGTTGGAAGACAACCAAAGCTGGTTAAGTCTCTCTGAACTGTCACAATGCCACAGCCCACCCAAAAACACAGGCAGCAATAAGTGCACTTGAGTCTTGGGCCCCTTTTTTTCCCCTCTCCCCTGCTCCACAATTTCTATCTGCAATTGCTCTACCAACATCAAACACATCACAGAAAAGACTTCTTTCTGTTTTCTGTTCAGGAAGAACACAGCCTCAGAATATTCATCATCCAGTTCAAGAGCCTTAAAACAGTCTCGGAATAAAGACAATGACAATTGTGCCAAATTCCCAGCTTAAATATTCACCAATTAACCGTTTAACTATTTCAAAAAGATGGAAACGAGCTCCTCTCCTCACCTCCCACTTCAAGATTAACAAGCTAACAGTTGTGTCCTTTGTACTGCTTAAGGTTCACGGTTCTCTGCAGAAAAACCTGCTTCTTCTCCTAGCAGCATCTCGCAATCCCCCTGGAAAAGTGAGGGGGCAGAACTGAAACTGAGCACATACTGAATCACACCAAAATGCTGTGTGTTTTGTGTTGTTTTTTTCCTTCCAGAGAACCACTGATTGTTATGAATGTGCCACCACTATACAATAGCTCTTCAGAAAGGAATGAATTGAAAAAAAGGCAGAATTAGTGACAAGGCCATGAAGAACCAGAAGCTAACACTGTTAAAATGCATGCACGAAGAATGTCTGCAGTTCCCAGATGCTGTGTTTACCCTGTCTTCCTGTTGTTGACACATTTGAGACTAAAGAGGAAAAAAGTAACACATGCAAAATGTATTTTATCATCTTTAATTATGATATTCACACATTATCAGCTGTGTATCAGTTGTCAGCAGTCTTTAAGGGAAGTTGTTCTGCCCCTCCTTGATCTCTCAACAACAGGCCAAAAATCCCTATCACCCAGCAGCAGTGCCAGATACCCCAGAGCCTTCAAACACTGTAAACCATACGCTCAGAGCATGAGTCTCACAGACAACCACACCTAAAAGAGTGCAACAACACACTCTTTGACATCTTCGTGAGAGGTCATCAAAAGAAAGAAAGGCAGCCCAACCTACTGGTCTGCTGCAGCAGATAGAGGGGCTGTGATCTGCCAGATACCTCGGCCTGTGCTCCACAAATGCTGGCAAGGCAAGCTCAGTGTTTCCATCCTCTGCCCAAACAGTCACATCTCCAAACCTCACTGTTTTCCTGATCTGCTGTCACCACCAGAATAATCAACCACTCCTGAACTATGACGGTTTTTCTTCAACAGGTAAGTGATGCTGATGCGATGATATCATCAGAAGAAAATTAAACCCTACAGCTTCGTGGTCAATCATCAAGGGTTGAAAGAGAGTTTAAACAGGCCCAACTTGTTTCCAGCAATCTTTGCATTCGTAAGAAATCAGATGAGTACTTAAAAGCATAGATGCACAAGGATCAAGGACAGCATAGTATAAAAAAAGGGGATAATTGAACAGGAAGGGAAAACAGAGTTTCACTAGCAAATTCTGGCAGCTTTGATCCTCTCTGAAAAGAAGGCCTAAACAGCATTTACCAGCAGCCTTCCTGAAGAAGCAAAATCTGTTTCTGCACTTGTTTACATGGTGTCTAAATTTCCAACCAGCACAGACAAACTCTTCCAGATGGGGAAAAGGCAACACGCAGAGGACAGAGATACGCTGTACTGAGAGGATTGTTCAGCCAAAAAGGAGAAAGGTCAAAGAAGTGATGCCACGTAAGTGGGCAGATGTGTTTTTAAAATATAGGAAACAAAAACAGTGGCCTTGTACAGTATCTACAAAATTCACACTTATTATAAGGTTTTAACATGTCTACCAGCATACAGATAGCATATATATATTTGCTAGCATATATATTTGGCCTTGAGAAGAGAAGGAAAGCAGGCAAGCTGGCAACTTGGTGGAGGCAGTGTATGGCCAAATAAGAGTTACTTACCATCCTGAAGGAAAGAAAGTTCATGATACTTTTACAGCAACCTGCTACTTGTAACTGCCCAGCAATGACCTCTTCGGGAGTCATGCTGTTTACCTACCAGTGCTAAGTAATCTTTTCAGTATCGGACCTTAGCTCTGTGTTTAAGAAAACTTACCAGATTCTGCAGCAAAAAGCCTGTACCCATCACTGATCTCAGCTAGAGGCATATTACAGTGCAACTGCCACATGCATGTTTGACAGCTCTTTGTGTTTTAAGACATGACTCAGTGATGCATCGGAGTGAACAGCACTCCCAGGACTACACAGAAAGCAAAACAATCCAGGTGTTCTCATGCGGACCTGTCACAAGTTTTGACTAGAAAAGATGGTGTGAATCTGTATTAGATATGCTGAAGCAATTTTAAAATCATTGCAGCTTTACCTCACAGCCACATTTTTCTAGACTGCTTTGGCTGCAGCACTGCCTGGGTAACTACACCACAGTGCCTAGAATAGTCTCAGAAGAGGCTTCTGGGAGATTTTTGGTAGGGTAACAGTTCTGCAATTACAGCGGGCTGCAAAAACTGCTGAAGTATAAATACCAACTTTGAGATACCAGCAGTTGGGACCCAGTCCTTCGCTCGGCTTCACCCTAGTTGCTACTGCCCTGGCTGCATCAAAGGATCATCACGGTCACCTGCTGAAATGGAAGGAAGCAAAACCTCTCCTGCCTTAAAATTCTGAACAAAAATGATTCATGCACACACCTGGCAAAGCTCTCAAAGAGCTAAAAGTCTGAGAATTACATGCCCAGCTAGGCTGCAACACAAAAAGGGGGGTGGGAGTGAAATATTAAAGAATAAACCTAAACATATTTACAGGTAAGCAGTTTGGTCCAGCTTAGAGAAACCACAACAGGAATCTCAGATACACAAGGTGAAAGACATGACGGACATCACCGATCTTTAAAATCACAGGTTGGCAGCAGGAGGAGCAGTTTCATCTCACCTGTGTCCGTGCCAGCAAACATCCAGTTTAGGCTGAACAGGTTCTCAGGCCTGTGGAAAGCCTTATCTGCTCTACTTAAAACACAGACAAACCAGTTCAAGTACTTCTATGTGAATGTGAAGCAAGCAATCTGGGAGGTTAAACCAGTTCTTAAGAACAGACAACTTCCCTGGCACAATGGAAAAGACCCAGTGCGTAAATGGTAATTAAGACAGATCTATTTTCCCATCTAAATGAGCGGTTTCCCAAGAATCATTGTGGGACTTGAGAGAAAGGCCAGGCAAAAAAAAAAGTCCTTGTTTATACAGCTAGTTTCACTGAGGGCTAAACATTTCATCGCTTTTTCTTCCTTTCTGCAAGTTTTGCCTGTCTTGGAAGAAAGTGAAACTACTTTTTTTTTTTTTAAAAAAAAAAAACAAAACGGAACCAATTAAAGTGTCGCATTCATACAAAAATACTGAAATTACCAAAAAATATCACAACCCCATACACTCCTTTAAGAAATGTGCTGACTAATTCCAGTGCTTCTTAAGAAGTATTTACTAATGTTTCTGTTCAACAAAAAGCCAGCAGTTAGTTTCTTGAACATCCCAGTATTTAATGGGGTAGAAAGGGTGGAAACGTAAAGGGATCTGCATGGACCATTACCATAGACCTCACTGATAGATGCAACTTCAGGGCCAAAGACAATAAATGCTAACTACTGCTCAAATACGTCATATGGCTATAAGGCTGAGTAATAACTCCTATAGATGGTCAACTCCACAAGACCTTTTTTTTCCCCACTGTAGTAACACAAATGGAAAGGTTAGAGAGAGAAATATCTACATTTTCAGGGCAGTTTTCTGCCCCAAGGTAATTTTGTTTTCCATGGCTTAGATTTTAAAGGAAGTGCAAATTATCTTCAAGGGTAACAATGAAGTTTTGCAATTGAGGCAATTGATTTGTTAAGTGGCAATATCAAATGTAGCATGGAAAAAGAAATTGCTAGCAGTTTTCACAGGCTTTTACCATAACGCAAGAAAAATCTGTATTAGTTTTTACTAATGTGGCACAGACTTTGCATCGATATACTTGTCCTCCTGGTCTCCACAGACAAGGGCTGGTGACTCTTGCTTTACTTTCTACCAAAGTAAATAATCCAGCTCCCACTAGATCTGAACATGTGCAGAAGTTGACAAGACAAGCTTTCAAAACACACACGAGCCGCTGCTTGGTACCATATTTGGTTGCACAAAGAATTCTTTTGGGGAGGAGGGAAGCAACCGCTGCCTTGTCTCTCTGCATTTTATGCTTTCCCTTGCTAGCTAGCCAATAGCTTAGCATTACAAGATTTTAGAAGTAATTGCACCTAAAGATGAAATTTGAATGGCGTATTTACATAACTTCAAATTTGAATGTTTTTTGTTTTCAAGTCTTTTCAGACTTGACACAGATTTCTGGAGATGCTACACCTCAAAAACACTCTGAAGTCTAATTATTTTGTCTAGATAAGGGGTAGGATCAACAGTCCAAATCACCATAGACCAATACCATACAAGAGAAAATTCAACCTCTTTGACTGAAAATTCTGTAGCAGCTCACGTGTTTCTGCACAGCAGCCTCATGCTCAAAGGAAAGACCTGGTTTGCTGGCGACTCAGGAACCTGGGGAGTTCAGGAGGTGTTGGGAACGTGACCGTTTGCTGGGCACGCATTTACGCTTATGCTTCTCCCAGGAGCACAGCTGCTTTACTGCCCGGGAGCACCAGCGGAGCACATCTAGAACAGCTCAAAACACACAGATAAACTAGCAACACGCATCGGCGGATCTTCCTCCATCACCCCCAGCAAGCCAACCTCCTTCTCCTTGCTCTGAGCCCTTCCTGTCTGGGACTTGCAGCCACAGCCACCTCCTCGTAAAGACCACCACTTCCAGGTCTTTCCACCTCCAGCGCCTGCGAGAGCGAAGCACGGGAAGCCTGCAGCAGGACGAGGGGCCAGACACGGTGCACGCACAAAGGCTGGCAGGGACGTGAAGGAAGGAAACAGAAGAGGAGTTTAGCTGTTCCTTCTGACCTGCGTAACGCCGCGGTGTGGCCAGGGCTCTGTGTGTGTGTGTATCTTTATGCTGTATATATATACCTTCATGCTGTTTTATGTGTATATATATATACACATATATATACATGAACCTTTATGCTGTTTTACGTATCTTTATGCTGTATGTATCACAGAATCGTCTAGGTTAGAAGAGACCTCAAGATCATCGAGTCCAACCTCTGGCCTAACACTAACAGTCCCCACTAAACCATATACATATATATATATATAAAGGTGTATATAAGGTGCATAAAGGTGTATATACATATATATATATATATATATATTTATGCTATTTTATATATCTTTATGCTGTTTTATATATATACACACATATATTTATGCTGTATATATGTGCCTTTATGCTGTATATATGTATCTTTATGCTCTTTTACACACCTTTATGCTGTATATATGTATCTTTATGCTCTTTTACACACCTTTATGCTGTATATATGTATCTTTATCCTCTTTTATACACCTTTATGCTGTATATATGTACCTTTATGCTGCTTTATATGCCTTTATGCCGTATAAATGTACCTTTATGCTGTTTTATACACACACACACACACATTTACGCCGTATACACCCCTATTCATGCCGCTGCCGTACTTCCTGGGCCACCTGCTCGCCCCCCACCCCCCCCAATCCCCCCCCGCCCATCCCCATCCCCACCGCCGGGCACCCCGAGCCCCGGGGGCGGTGTGGGCGAGGCAGGGCTGCCCGCGGCCGTGCTGGGGGGCCGGAGGCCGCGCCGGGCCCTTTGTTCCCCGCAGCGCCCGGTTGGGGACGGGGGCGGAGGAGATGGCGGAGGGGCTGGGGGGGGGGGGGCAGGGGGGAGAGGAGAGGAGAGGAGAGCAGAGGACGGGCGCGGCGCTGCGGGGGCACTCACCCAGGTGAGGAGGCTCTCGCCCAGCTCCGCCCGCTCCAGGCTCTCCACGTTGAACATGGCGGGGCGCGGCAGGGCTCGGCTCCAACGGTGGCGGCGGCGGCGGCGGCGGCGACCCCCTCCCTCCTTCAGCCCTCCCGCCCCGCCCTGTGCGCTCCTGTCCCGGGCCGGGCCGGGCCGCGCCGCGGCGCAGACACGTCAGAGCCGCCTGACGGGGAGGGGAGGGGGAGGGAGGGGGAGAAGCGCCCGCTGCGCATGCGCACTGCGCACCCCCCCCCTCCCCTCCGAGCCCACACGGGCCCGGGCCCCGGCGCGCCGCGAGGGGGCGGGGCGGGGCGGGGCGGGGCAGCCGTTGGCGGCCGTTGGCGGCCGTTGGCGAGCGGCGGGAGCTGAGGTAGCGCCGTGAGGGGACGGGGCGGGACGGGGCGGTGGGGGCGGAGGGTGCCGGTGCCTGAGGGGGGGGAAAAAAAGGGGGAGAGCAGCGCGGAGAGGGGCTCGGCGGCGGCAGGCCGGGCTGGGGGGCACGGCCCAGCCCTCGGTGGCGGGCCCCGCGGCTCGGCACGGCCCGCAGCGGGCTCCGCGTGACGGGATTTTGGCATCCTCCGAGTCTGCCCCTTGGGGTTTTGGCTCTGGGAGGTGGGGGCGAGCGGTGTTGCACGGCTGTGACCCCCCCTCCCCCACCACGATGTGCCGCCCCGGTTTGTCAGCTGTCGCGACATGCGACTTCGGATTTCTGTGTCGCTGACGCAAGCAGGCAGGCTGACGCTTTCTGTCGTGCTGCTGGGGGTGTGAGGTTGCCTGCAGAAGCACTGCTTTCCACCATGAAGTGTGCCTGGGCACTTTCAAACCATTTAAAGTTAAAAAAAAAAAAAAAGAAAAAAAAAAACAAAACACCATTCCAGCCTTATTTGAAATACCATATTTCAGTAACGTGTTATAATTAAGCAACATTACTTCCTTTCTCATCCAGGAATCTTAGTTGTCCAACTGAAGGCACCCACAGGCTCTTCCTCGAGTTCCCATCCACACGTCAACCCAATTAAACCCCCCGTGTTTCTCAGAGCTCCATACCTTTCCGTCTGTTTTAGCCCGGTGCACAAGTTCCAGACGTGGTTTGGGACTGTTTGACACAGGTCATGCGTCATCCAGACACATACTCCAAATAGGAGTGCTGCACAGTTTCAGGCTCAGACGAAAATGTTTGGAGGCCCTGTTGGGAGTATATTCCTGTATGGAATTTGCATCTTTAACTTGCAAGGTGGGATTCCAGCAGGAAAAGCAAATTACCTATTTATTTTTTTTATCAGGAAAGATGTGCCACAGGCGCTGCTGACCTCCAGCCTTGCAGAGACCTGCTTCATCAGGCAAGTGCCCTGGTTGGGCAATTCTTAATGTATAATGAAGAAATGTGTGTTATTCCCCTCCTGAAATTGCCCTGTCGGCTATTTTGGCATTAAACTAAATCTATCAAGACAGTTTAAGTTTTCTCTTTCTGTTTTGCAATGGCTATGTACACACGTAAATGTATTCAGCATAGTTCTGTAAGTACTGGTGGTCGACAATGAAAGCATAACTAAACACAATACAGTTGAGTTGGGCTATAATTTTGCTGTACCAGCTAAGCAGAGTCATGACTCCAAAGTAGCTGCTAACCCATAATAATGCAGTATTAACAGGCTGCATGAAGTCCTACTAAAATATTCCTGAGTTTGTTTTAACCTTCTCACAATACATCTTGTCAATTTGTATGTCGCTTTTCTGTTATTTTTTATTTGCCTTAGCATTTGTGCCTTTTGGTTTGTCTCCTCCTGATTTTTGAAGCTTACGGAGATACTTAGTACTAGAGATTATTCTTTGCTTTTTGCAAATAAGAGTGCGTTCACAAAAGTGGAAAGCTGATAAATCCGGCGTCATCAAAACAGCTTTTTCTGATTACACCCACCGTCATTACGTAATTTCTGTTTTCAAACACTTTATACGTCCACTGCTGGACTTTGAAAAAGTCCAGCTTCAGTATACTAACTTTAAAGTACTTTCAATACTATTTGTAGGTTCGCTGACATTCATTGGACATGTGTAATACATGCTGTCATTACACTTCCTGAATGCAATGTAGCCATACCCTTTGATCCTGCATGAAAGAGGGTGAAAATAACTGTAGGATCCAGCTTGGTAGATCAAATCCATTAGAAAAGTCCTGTTCTCAACTACAGACAATTTCCAGGAGCTACTACTACCATGAAGTTGGAAGTAGTTGGGTAACTTCTGACAAGAAAGGTCTCAATTGCTTCCTAGCAATTATTAATTTGTCTTTATCTTGTGTCTGTTTTTCTCTTCAGTGAAACCAAAAGAGATAAACTCATGCCTTAAAGATTTCAGTATAAGCTAATATTCATGGGGGAGGGCTTTGCAGAATAAATATGCTCAATTTTACTACTTTTAAACTATTAAACATTGTGATTTTGTTATTAAAGCAGGTCACTTATTGGAAAACTGGTGATACAAATGAAATCAATTTATTTGGTTTTAGTTCCTCTTACAATGGAAGAAAATTCTGGAGACTTAACAGAAATGAGAATCACAGGAATAACCTGTACTTTACAAGAATTCCATTTTATAAGCCTGTGTTTCATGGTAGTATTTTACTAGTTAGGAATTAGCATATCCTGCAGAAATGTGCATATCCTGCACATTTTCTCTAAAGCAAGAAGCATTTGCAAGGAAAAAGGGAATAATGGTTCTACTACTAAAAGAAAACAGCCAATCAGTATTGCAGGTTCTGATGGTGGTGGGCACCACCAGTGTCTTCATTTATAAATGAACTGACAAGGGTGGTTGTCAGTACTGCAACAAGAAGAAAATAGCAGAAATAGAAATGAAGTAGAACAGTTGTTCTTACTCAGTTCACTCCCAGCCCATCCCTGAAGGGGCATGTTGTTACCCAACATATTTTTCAGATGCTGAGCAAATTGTACCCTGCTCTCAAAGTCAATGTTGCTCATGGTTACTAATCAGTATTTCACAGCAGTATTGCCTGTGTGTTATCTCATTGTTTACTTCTCAGAGATGAAGAGAGCCTCTCGGTTCTCTAAGTTAGCATATTCCTTTGGTAGTGGGTCCTGTGTCTTTTGGGGAGTATATTAGGTACTTCCATGTTGAACTTGGAAAATACAATTCCTACAGAAAATCTATGGGGATATTCTGATTTTGGTTAGCTCACAAAAAGTATGCATTGTACTGTGGCAAACACAGGACTGTTTCTCATTTGTTTGCAAACCGTAGTGTAGGTATTGCTCTAACTGTGCTGTATGTAGTACAAAAAAAGCCTTCAAAATACTTTTAAAATCTTAAAAAAAAAAAAAAGAGGTAATACATCCACACAATTATGGGTCTTTGTGCCCCCACATTTCAGTATTATCTGTATGTGTTTCCAAGAATAAAAGTTACCACCATAATTGCAATGTTGCTCTTCATGATTTTGCTTCTTTTGCATAAAATTGCATGTATTGTTCATACTTAACCATCAGGTGGGAGGAAATGTACCTTTCAAGGCCTGCAGGTTCTTATTTGAAATGTTTGTAAATTAGCGTTGCTTTCTGTCTGTAATCAGTCTCATCAAAACACAGGACAAGCAAGGTGATTTTATGTGCAGGTGGGTAGTCTGAAATGTTTTTTTACAAACAAAATGGCATGATTTTACAAAGTTTCATTCCTTTCTACTTTGTAGCATTCTGTGGCCAGATGAGTCTATTTCAGGTGGTTTACATCCTGTAACCATAAAGAATCCTGATGCAGATCAGGATTCTCATCTGATCCCAAATCTGATCCCCATCTAAGCACTGTGCTGCCAAGTCCAGCTGTAATTTAGCTAAGCCAAGTGGAAGAGAGGAATAACTACTCATCTTTCTTTCCTTACTAGGCAGTCCGAGTATTTTACTTTAAGTAAGTGCCACTAGTTTAAAGTTGAGCTGAAAATTTTGTTGTTTGTTTTGTTACTGTTGTAGCATTGAATGTAGGAAAATCATAGAATATCCCGAGTTGGAAGGGATCCATAAGGATCATCAAGTCCAACTCCTGGAACCACACAGGTCTACCCAGAAGTTTAGACCATGTGACTAAGTGCACAGTCCAATCGCTTCTTAAATTCAGTGACTGCTTCACTGAGCAGCCTGTTCCAGTGTGCAACCACCCTCTCAGAGAAGAACCTCTTCCTGATGTCCAGGCCAAGCGTTTTTGTTGGATTTTTAAACTTTGCAACCTGTACTTTTGTCATTTTGAAATTGATTATATACCATCCAATTTTAATGGGATTGGAATTGTTAGAATTGTTAGATGATACTAGATGTTAGATGTTTGTTTTTCTTCCTTTAATTGGAAGACAAGGTGGGGTTATGCCCTCTTGTAAGAAAGCTACCTCACTGCTAAATGGTTAAAAAGAGGAAAATAATTCCACGTGTAAGCAAAGGTCAATTCTTAAAATTGAATTTATTTCTTATTACTGCCTGTTTTAACTGAAGTCATTCTATTAACGTGACAGTTTTCATAGAAAGCTAGAATAGACAAGAACTAACTTATTGTATGAAAGAACAGAGACACAGCATGAAAATTTTCAAACCTTTGTAATTATTGAAAGGAAAAAAGAAGTAGCATAAATCTATAGAGAAAAATGAACAACTTTATTTAATGCCTGAAGAGCCTGCGGTCTCGAAGACTGATCTGAACAGGCTGAGGAAATACAGTTATTTTTGCACAACCAGACAAATGTAATGGATCAAAGTAAACAGGTTGAAGAAAATAATTAAATGCGAATTACATCAAGTTGCTATTATATGGCATCAACTTACTGGTGCATATTATTTTGGGAGAGATAGGTAAAGTTTTTTCTTACAGAAGTCTTCCTTGTGAACTTCAGTCGCTAGTCCTCATCAGCATTGGTTGTCACAAAAGGTAACTTCATTATGTTGTTTCAGACTAAGTCTCCTGTAGCTTGCTAATTAATTGTGCTGACTGAAAGACCACTGCTTCTAGATCTACTCTCTGGAAGGCAAGACTCTTTAGCAGCTGTATTAGGCCTTGGCTAGTCTATCATGCATACAAACCACTACAGATGCGTTCATGGGCTGTTGTGGTTGCACTCGAAGAAACGTGAACTGCAAGCTTGCAGTTCTGTGCATTTTGTTGGAAAATGTTGTAAACAGGCTTGAGATCAGAAAATTCCTTCCTCCTTCAGTCAGACAGTTTTCACATTGTGTATTTCAGCAGTGTTCTCCTTGGAGTCATTGTTGTTTGTTTTATTACATGCTCACACAGAGATAAAGTAGGAGGAGATTGTTGCTGTGTCTACTGAGGCTTAAATGACTCATCAGAGAAAGCATGTATTGATCTTTTGAACTGAAAAGCTTCTCTTTATATTTCTTAGTCTACACGATTTGTGTCAGCCCTCTTGTGCAATGGTCTGATTCAGAACAAGTGCTAGAGGTAACGAGGGGAATGTGCACAGCACTCATTTGCTGTGCAGAGGCAGAAAGTAACTTAAAACATGAACATGACCCCTAAACATTAATAGCCCATCTCTAGAATTTACAGAATCACACAGAATCACGGAATTGTCTAGGTTGGAAGAAAGCTCCAAGATCACCCAATCCAACCTCTGACCTAACACTAACCAGTCCTCCACTAAACCATATCCCTAAGTTCAACATCTCAACGTCTTTTAAAGACCTGCAGGGATGGTGACTCCACCACTTGCCTGGGCAGCCCGTTCCAATGCCTAACAACCCTTTCAGTAAAGAAGTTCTTCCTAACATCCAACCTAAATCGCCCCTGGCGCAACTTTAGCCTGTTGCCCCTTGTCCTGTTGCCAGGTACAAGGGAGAATAGACCAACCCCCACCTCACTACAGCCTCCTTTAAGGTACCTGTAGAGAGCTATAGGAAGGGGATGTAGAGCAGGATGTGGCCCTCATAATCCATGAGGAGATGTTTGGCAACCTGCTACGGCACTTGGATGTGCGCAAGTCGATGGGGCCGGATGGGATCCACCCGAGGGTACTGAGAGAACTGGCAGAGGATCTGGCCAGGCCGCTTTCCATCATTTATCAGCAGTCCTGGCTATCGGGGGAGGTCCCAGTTGACTGGCGGCTAGCAAATGTGACGCCCATCTACAAGAAGGGCTGGAGGGCAGACCTGGGGAACTACAGGCCTGTCAGTTTGACCTCAGTGCCAGGGAAGCTCATGGAGCAGATCCTCTTGAGAGTCATCACGTGGCACTTGCAGGGCAAGCAGGCGATCAGGCCCAGTCAGCATGGGTTTATGAAAGGCAGGTGGAGTCACCATCTCTGGAGGTCTTTAAAAGACGTTGAGATGTAGAGCTTAGTGATATGGTTTAGTGGAGGACTGGTTAGTGTTGGGTCAGAGGTTGGACTCGATGATCTTGAGGTTTCTTCCAACCTAGACGATTCTGTGATTCTGTGATTCCACCAACTCAGTGTGGTGGGTATCCAGAGAACAACTGCTGTTGCCATTAAAGACTGAGGCAGTGAAGGCATTAAGCACCTCAGCCTTTTCCTCATTTCTTGTAACTAAGTTTCCCCCCGCATCCAGTAAAAGATGGAGATTCTCCTTAGTCCTCCTTTTTGTGTTGATGTATTCATAAAAACATTTGTTGTCTTTAATGGCAGTAGCCAGATTGAGCTCCAGATGAGCTTTGGCCTTTCTAATTTTGTCCCTGCACAGCCTCGCAACATCCTTATAGTCCTCCTGCGTGGCCTGCCCTCTTTTGCAAAGATTACAAACCCTCTTTTTTCTCCTAAGCTCAAGCCACAGTTCTCTGTTCAGCCAGGCCGGTCTTCTTCCCCGCCGGCTCGTCTTTGGGCACGTGGGGACAGACCGCTCCTGCGCCACTAAGGTTTCCCTCTTGAAGAGCGCCCAGCCTTCCTGGACTCCTCTGCCCTTCAGAACCGCCTCCCAAGGCACTCTGCCAACCAGTGTCCTGAGCAGCTCAAAGTCGGCCCTGCTGTAGTCCAAGATTGTGGTTTTACTGATCCCCCTCCTGACTTCTCCAAGAATGGAGAACTCCACCATCTCATGGTCACTCTGCCCGAGACAGTTTCCAGCCACCACATCTCCCACCCGTCCTTCTCTGTTTGTGAAGAGAAGGTCTAGCGGGGCACCTCCCCTGGTAGGCTCACTAACCAGCTGCGTCAGGAAGCATCTTCCACGCTCTCCAGAAGCCTCCTAGACTGCTTTCTCTGGGCTGTGTTGTGCTTCCAGGATATGTCAGGGAAGTTGAAGTCCCCCACGAGAACAAGCGCCGATGATTTTGCAACTTCTGTCAGCTGCCTGTAGAACTCCTCATCCGTCTCCTCATCCTGGTTCGGGGGTCTATAACAGCTCCCCACCAGGATGCTTCCCTTGTTGGCCTTCCCACCAATCCTAACCCACAGGGACTCAACCTTATCATTCCCAGCCTCAAGTTCCACGACATCAGAACACTCTCTGATGCAGAGAGCCACACCACCACCCCTTCCATACTGCCTGTCCCTTCTGAAGAGCCTGTAGCCAGACATGGCAACACTCCTGTAATTTAGTAATAGAAGCAGCAGGGGGAGAGACTTAAGAGGCAGAGGTTCCACTTCCCCCCATATATCTTGACAGTAGTGATACATTAGTGAAGACAACGTGTTTTGAGGAGTGGCCTTTTATGTAGCAAAGCAAAATTGTGCAGGAATTCCTGTTGGGCAGTAAGTTGGTGTTAAAATGGTCATTGGGAAAGTCATATGTGATAAGTGAGCATCCGAAGTAGATAATAATTGGATTGTGTGTGGTCAGGAAGAGAAAGTGAGAATCTCTGTTCCATATTCATTTCCCCCTGCTAACCCTGGCACCACAGTTAGGTATTTCAGTAAAAGTGCACGAGCAGAAATTAAGATGTAGCCAGTGTGATGATAAACAGATAAGGATTAAATATGTTGTTGTAAGGAGCGTGAAGAGAAGGAGAGGGAGCTCTAGAGTGGAAGCCTTGGAGGCTGTTCAGGAAAATTCCTTTCGTTTTGTGTGATACTGACAATTTGTATTTGTCAGATTCAGAGTACATGAAGCAAGCACTGATACAGGAAGCCTTTCAGGTGTCAGAGAGAGAAACACTTACCTTCCAAAGGTGCTGGGCAATCAGAGCATCTGTATGTCTCTCGAACACAGCATGTATTTCTGAAAAAATGAGTAGTGCTTAACAAAATGTGGTGTTGTTAGTGTGTTGGTCTATTCTGACAGAGCTGGAGAAATTATCGCATACCAGTTCCTTGCCATTTACGTCTGTAAGTATATGGAGTGGTCAACCCAGAAATGACAGTGTAACAGTGGTTACTGCAGTGATGATGGTACTTAAGGAGAGAAAACATTAAAATAACAGCACTCTGCCTGAGACACAGTTGTGGAAAATGGGTATCCCAGAATGATGTATTGTAAGAGAGAGATGCTTCTTCAAGAGTGAATATTTAAAAGAAATAAAGTGTACAGTTTGGGAATGCTGAGCTGAGGCATGACAGTATGCCTAGAAGTCCAGACCCTCAGCACCAAGGAATGGGCGATCAGAAGACATTCACAACACGTTAGCCTCACAGCTTTAACTATAGCAATCTAATTGTGTAAGTAGCCACACAGAGAAATGCTGTAGCTCCTCGTGTGTAGGAGTCATGATCCTGCATAAGACCTTTCCACAAAGATACAGCCGTTTATTCATTAGTATGTATGAAATCTGGGTCAATATTGACCTATTTCAAACATGGCTCTTGATGAGTCATAGGTGTTCTACCTTTAGGAAAACTTATTCTTTCTAAATATTAATCAACATTTCAGTAGTTAGATTATGACACTGCTGCGGGTGAAAAGCTGTCATTAGCAAAAATTATGACTATAGTTACAGGAATAATAGTCTCAGTTCAGGTTGAGACGCAGGTTCGGTAACTTGGTTTATGTTCCACTTCATATATGCTTCATTATTTCATTTTGTTTTTTCGCAGTGGAAGTCCAAAAATATAAGAACAATGAAAGGAGTCTACCCTTCATGCTCCATGTTTTCTCTGCTATTATGGTACTTAATTATACCCACTTACCCCTTTTATAGTAATGTTAGAATATACTAGCTTCTCTTGCCTTGCTGCTGCAGAGGTGGCTGCCACAAATGTAACAAAGCTTGGAAAAAGCTCTACAACTCCTACAAGAACAGATCTGGAGAGTGAGAGTAGTCATCTTATGGAAAAGATGACATTTTTCTGTTATCAGTAGACCAGTGTGTTGAAATCTTGCCAGGGTAGTGCATTACATTAAGGTTCTAAAATCCCCATGACTTGTGTTCCCTTTCATTTTTGCAATTAATTCAGGACCAGACAATGTCTTTTGTAGTGATGCTTGTTAGACAGCAGGGTTCAAATTCAAAAATCACATACAAGCTATGAACTAGGAAAAGACACTGATGAAACTTTGCAGGCTTAAAGCACCCACACTGGAGTAGGAAGTAAAGTAAATGATACCAGTCTTCCCTGACTTTCTAAAATGCTGCTGAGCTTTTATGTCAAATCTGTATGAAAAATAGTTCCAATGTGTATGGACACATCTTTAATATGACTTTTTGTTTTTTTTTACCTTTTCCTAGACTTAGTTTCACTTCCCTGGTTTCATAATATTCACAGCTGTAGTTCATTTCACTTCCTGATTGCAACAGGAGTGATTTAGCAGCATGTTGCAGACTATTTTATTTTCTGTGTCTTCAGCTGTAGGTTAATGGACATTAATGTTGGCAAGTCATTCTGATTTTTGTATATGTGAAACGAATATAAGCCAAATAAGTCTAACTAGGGAAGCCTGAAAGTACTATTTTTCTTTCAAGCTTTGCCCATATTTCCAGCTGAAACCATAGGAGAGGCAGATAAAATACGAAATTCATCAGATAGTTTATGTGCATCGAAATGGCCATTTAACACTCTAAAACAAGCTGTGATGCAAATATTCTTGTTTCTTTATTCATGTAGGTAAGGGGAGTAAATTAGGTTTCTAAAATGTACATTGTTTTAGCCTAGCAGCAATGATGTGTTACATAATAACAAAAAACCTTGATAATGTTGAGTCATACTTTTATAAATGGACTATCCTTAGAATATGTCAAACGCAGCAGGGTGTCCTGTCCCTAAGCAAGATATCTGGTAAAGATTTTCAGGTAAAGGATCTGACTGATTTGTTGTTGTTGTTGTTGTTGTTGTTTTAAAAAAGAAGACCTTGTAGCACAATGCAGTCATTGCTACTGTGCAAGACAAATGTTTTGTAGTCCTCTGCAGCAAGCTGTTTGGTAAAATGCATGTTTCCTCTTTTTCACCATTTTTCTCCCAGCAATGAGTAACCTTTTGCTTCAAGAATTTATTGTTCATATAAATAGATACATATACATATTATTTGTAACAGTTTAAAATGTATGTGTGTGTATGTCTCTCTATATACATGTATACATATATATTTCTTTTTACATTTTAGAGCTGTGATGGCCAGTCACCAGGCAGAAGTTCAGAGTTTGAAGCTAGATAATGATTCAGTCATAGAAGGAATAAGTGACCAGGTACTGGTGGCAGTTGTGCTCAGTTTCACTTTCATTGCTGCTCTGGTATATACGCTTTTAAGGTGAGAATATGTTGATGGGAATTAATCAACGTACTTGAGTTTATCAAATTCTAACTTTCTTAACTGATTGTTGCATATACAAAACTTGTTTTGTGATGTTAAGGAAATGATTGTTTGATCACTTCCTCTCTTTAACTAACTGTCTGAGTTCATAATTTAATTCACAGTTAGAGTTAAATGATGCGTTTCTCAAAAATAAAGTAAAATTTCCATACGTTCATCCTTTCCGAAGACTGAAAATGACTGAATTCAGTTGTTGCATCATATTTGGTTGCTGAGCGAAGATTTATCAATAATGACTCCACAAATAAGATTAGATGGAATCCTCCAATGTGCTTGCTAGTTGAAGCAAAGAAAAAAAAAAAAAGAGCAGACTGATTTATTTATAAAATTTATAAATGAGTATATTTGAAAAACAATGGACTTTAATATGCTGTCCATAAAGGAAAATGCTAAGTTCAAAATTAAAGAATTTTAAAGGTCAATTAATAAAAGCTTGTTTGTAGTTCCAATGTTTTTTCTTGCAATCTAACAAATATTTTAGCCTATGTGTTTTGGGGAGAATAAATCTGAGCTTCACGATGGCTTTTTTGTTGTTTTGCTGTATATTTGTTGTTTTGTTTTTTTTTTTTTTTAACACTTCTGTGGACTTCTGAATACAGAAGCAGTTTTAATATCTGAGAGAACTAAATTTTAATGATGCATCAGCATTATGAAGCTTACCGAGGAGAATGTGTCCTTTTAAGAAGTATTAGTGGGGCAGGGTGTGTTTGAGAGCAGGCCATGAAAGACACCGGGACTGGAAAAGCCTGGTTGAAGTGCAAGGCAGTGCTACTGTTCACCACCAAAGAGATAGCACGGGAACCTCAGAGGATTGAATGCACATCAAAGTGCTTTTCTTGCCAAGCCTGTTTCAGTTATTCAGATGACTTCAGGACTCCTCTCTTCCCTCAGCTGCCTTTTCTCTGCCCCCTTGTGCTGTCATTATCTCTTATGTTTACTTTTTATAGCACATGTGACTTGAATTTGAAGCATTTAGTTAAATACTAAACATTTTGGTTTTGAACTTCATAATGGCAAGTAAGTTAACATTAAAAAAAAAAAAGTGAGTAGAGCAAGGAGGGTCAGCATTGAGCAAGATCGGTGGGGGCTTACTCAGGATGGGCATTCAGGGAGATGATACATTGATGATGAAGAGTTACTTGAGGGAGGAGAAAATGGCTAGCTGGATCTTACCAGTGCAGTGGAATGAGCTGTAATAAGATCTGTGGATCCTGTTACATGCCTTGACAGTTTATTTTCTGGAATGGCAAACAAACTTGAACACAAAGTTTTCATAGTTTAGAAGTCTAGAAACAGCTTATTTTCACACAGTATGACTGACTCCTGAAGGTCTTACCAGCATCTTCTTAGATACCCACTGTGCCTTCTGGAACCTTTGAAAATTGTCTGTATTAAGCAGCATTTTCCCCATACCTCTTTTGTATTGTTGCCATCAAAATCTGTACAGTACAATGGAAAATCTGTACAGTAAAAAAGAACAGTAATACTTAGCATTGAACAAGAGGCAGGGGAGAAAAAGCAGATAAACATGGAGGGGAGAAAAATGGAATATGAAAAGAACTGCTGAGGGATATGGTTGCTCTACTTTTTTGTAGCAGGGAAAATGCAGTGAGGCATCACATCAGGGCATGAGCTGAAGGTCTCTGAGCTTTTGGTGTTGAAATCTATTAAGGATAACTAACATATATCTCAAGTAGCAGGTGTTTAGTTCAGTGAGATACCAATTCAGTATTTCTTTAGGACACTTTGTTTAATGTCTCTGGGTTGTACATTTTGATAAAATGCAGTCCGTTTTTTTCATCATCTTTCAAAAATAAGTAGATTACCACATTACAAATGAGATTGTGAAACTTTAGTTTATGAAACATGTTAAAGAGAGTCTGACCCTCCAATGTTTTGTATCAGAGACTCCCTGCATGTCCTACATGAATTAGCAAACCCATGTTTATGAATCTGTAGTTTTAGATATTTTTTTTTGTCTATTTTTTCCTGTTCCAACTTGAGGTTTGTTTATAAAACTAAGTAAGTATTGTCAGCAGAAGTCAGATCTTAGTCCTTGGAAAAAGAACAATGTCAATCACTGTGCAGTGATACTCCAGTCTGCATAGGTGCTGGCCTTCACTTTGCCTACAAGAGAGCACGTACGTACTGATTGAGTAGGTACCATTACCTCTCCTGGTAGTGATAGGTTGGTGTGGTCCTTCATGAGGCATAGTAAAATCTTGCCACCTCATGGGATTTCTTTCCTCAAGTTACAGAGTGCTAACACTCAGAAATGAGGGAAAGTGCTTACTAAACTTTTTTTTTTTGGCTTGTGTTTGGCCAGAAAAAAATATTAAAAAAGCCTGTAATTACAAAGCACTATACTGTTTCTCATTTATTCTAACTTACTTACTCACACTAACTGCACAACAGAAGCTGTGAATGGGATATGTCTTGAACTATGCCTGCCTCTTCCTGGACATTGTATAGCATTCTGCTTCTGAACCATCTTATGCATGGGTAGCAGACACTGTACCTCTACAAACACTCTCATATGTTGAGCATAATGTGTGGTACCAGACTAAAGTCACGTATGTGTAATATTTGCATAAGGATGATATGCCAGTATTGCCCTGGTAACTTTGTCTACTTTTTTTAGATAACAATCTGGTAAGAAATTTGCAATTAGTTGTTTATAAAGGACTCAGGATAAACTGGCTTATAATTCACACCTTCCACTTGTGTGTGATTTGCATTGAATTTCAATATATATCAAAGTTCTGGCAAAGTGAAGGTGCAAAGCACACTAATTTATAGAGTCTAAACAGGAAAATACTGTTAAACATATAACTTGCACCACAGACAACTTTCACAAGATGTGATTTGTGGAGAACCAGGGGAGAACAATGAAGTTTTTAATGTAAGCTTCTCATCATATAAGTTTCATACGACAGCCACTTAACTGCTAAATAAATATACTTTTTGCAGATAATCAGGTTGTTATTAGCATGAAAACATGGGTTTTCTCTGTTCCTCTTTGAAAAAAGAATGAAGAAGACAAAACATTAAAGACAGCAGCATGCAGTATTGTGATTGCTCACATCAAATGAAGGAAAATATTGCAGATGTGCCTGGAGCCACTGAGGAAGTTACATAAATAGATCTGCAGCCAGAAAATGTCTTAAAAATTCAGCCATTTAATTCTGATACAGGTTCATCCTGCCTAGATCATCCCTAAATCAGAGTAACCTGTTCTGCAATTTAACTTTTAGTCAAAGATAGGTCACAGTACCCTGAGGTAAAGCTTTCTGGCCTTGTACGTGTCGTAGTTAGAAATGTTTTTTCACCAACCTTGGATAACTGTGGAAAATAATTGCTCGTATTTATTGATCGAAAGACTTATTCTGTCCCCACTTCTCTCCATAAGCAGTCTTCTATACAAACTCCCAGTTCTTCAATCTTTTTCTAATGCTTGAACTATGTGGGCAGTAGTTCTTATAATTCTCTTCTGAATTCCTCCAATTTCTCTACATGTTTTTATGCATTTAGCTCAAAATGGAAGACAGAATCCAGCTGAGATTTCAACAGTGCTGAGCAGAATTTATCACCAGTTAAATCCATATGAATAAATAAAACACAGAAATTTGCAGTTCTGAACATGTTGTTGACTCATATTTATTGTAATTCAACATCTCTTAATGTTGTCAGCATAATTTCTAATTCCAATCCTGTTCCCATTGTGTTTTTGAATTCTTAATATATCCAGCCTCCTTTCTTCAGTGAGTCCCTTCCCTCTGATTCCTTTTTATCTTGGTGTTTCTAACCTGTAGTTTTCTTGCCAGTAGAGTCTGCAGTGATTTCTTTTTATATCCAAGCTGCTGATAGTTACATAAAGTCAACATTCTAAAGCTAAGAGTTTGCCTACCCCTTCTTATGTAAATCTTGTGGATTAATCTTTCATATAGCAGATAAATCTGAAACTGTAAGGATTTTTCAACTCGATGATAGCTTATGTAGTTAGTGGGGAAAAAGAAATTGTAAGTGAAACAACAACACAAAAACTGGAATGGAGAGAAAAAATAAAACTTTTTCTACATGATGAATATATCTTTAAAGCAGCTTGACTTTTTTGCAGGTTAATGGCTTGATTTTTTTTTCATGTCAAAATTGAGTTTTAATACGGTTTAGTGATTGATTATGGAGCCTTTATATGAAAAATTTTGTTGCTGTGGAGCTTTAAGTGGCCAGAGTAATTTTAGGATCTACACTAAATGTACTGTTTCCTTAATTATTTGTGTACTTCCTTTAAAATTCTTTATAGCAGGAAAGAGTGTTTTTTTCCTCCTTTTTTCATGTTTCATTGTTTTCCATTCAATTATTTTTCAGTGTTGGTTCACAGTGTTCAGTTTTTTCTTACTGCTTATATTTCCTCTTACAGAAACGAACATCAGAACATACACCCAGAAAATCAAGAGCTAGTAAGAGCTCTTCGACAGCAGCTTCAAACTGAACAGGTACTTTGCTACGTGTTGAAATCGTTCACCTATCTGGTTTGGGGTAGTGTAGACTTCTCTTCTGAAGGTCTGGAAGAAGCTAGTGTTGAAAGTTTCAGGACCTTACTTCATGTTCAGAGGCATCCTTAAAATTTATCTAAGAATGAAGTGATGTAGGGTTTTGTTTTTTAATGGATAAATCAAGTCATTACAATTGAAGATTTGACTGGTTCTTTTTTCAAACCAGCTTTTGCCACAAGGTGGAGTATGTTAGATTGTGTTGTGTGCTTCCTGCAATGTTCCTGGGAACTTAGTGGTAAAGGAAGAGGAATCTGGAGAACAGCTTGCTGCCACAGGACAGGGGTTAGATGTTTAAACTGATAAACTGTGTAGCAGAACAATGGCACAACAGCTGGAGCTGGGCAACAGGAATTGCACCCAATTCTGACATGTAGGAGAGAATCTAATGTTTAGGCCATGTTAGCAATAATTTTTGAGTCCCAGCCCTTGAATGAGAGAACCCATGCTTTTTGGAGACTGTTCAGAAGAGTCTTTAATCATAGTAGTGCTTGAAATAATGACAGATTTGTGACCAGAATGCTTATTTATGTGGAGGAAAAATATGGTGAAATGGGGAGGAAAACACATTTCACCACAGTGAAATAAACAAACTGATGTTGCTGTTTGGCCTTGGGAACCCTAATTAGTGCAGTTGGTAAGCAATACAGTTCAGGCACCTGGTTTGAGACAGAGCTATTTAGAATAATAAAGTAAAAGTCTAGATCTAAGGTGTTACTCGTGCTTCAGTGTGTCTGATATAAGGGATCCTACTTAATGTGAAGGATTGGGGAGGCTCTTCTTTTGTGGTCTTTAATTGGATTGAAGCACATACTTAGATTAGGGGAAAATAATGTGTTTGTCACTAAAAAAAAATAAAAATAAAGTTGCTTGGTGAAATAACTTTTGCATTTAAGTGTTTTTTTTTAATTTATTTTATTTCACGTATTTTTGAATTCGAGTATTTGACTTCTGGTAACATATATATTTATTTATGTACTTAAGTTCAGCAGACTTCTCTCATAAGAAATAGGATCTTTAATGTTTTCCATTTCTCTTCTGTCCCAGCAGGATGCCTCTGCTGGTGATAGACATCGCTTCTATACAGATATGTCTTGTCCAGTCTGTTTGCAACAAGCTACATTTCCTATAGAAACAAACTGTGGACATCTTTTCTGTGGTAAGAAAGAAAAACCCCAAACCCCATAGATAAAACCAGAACAGAAATACAAACTTCTGGCAATAGTACTGTTAACCTAGTGCAAAGCTTTGCTAGATTTTAACTGCTTATCTATAAGTTCATTAGAAATAATTTCCTATATAATTTGTTGAAAAAATGAATGTTAATAAATAGTCACTCTCAGAATATGCTGGATTTTTTTCTGTGGTATCAGGCTTGAAATGCATTTAATTTAAATATATTATGGACAGAGAGTATCATTTACTTCCTGTTAGTGAAAAACAGAAGAGGCTGAAATACACTTGGAAATGTACCATATAAAAAGCTGGTTTAGAAGGAACAAAAAAAACCTGCTTGGTGTTTTCATTATTACAGAGGTATTTTGTTTTTCTTAGAAGTCCTAGAGTTGCTACTAGCTTACAATGATTAAAATATTTTCTTTTCTTTGAGGCCCGGCTGATCAAATTTGTAAATATATATTATCAGTGTTCTATGATCACTGTGATCATTTTGCTTCCCCTCCTTCACTTTCCCAGTAGGATTCTTTCACTGCAGTTGTCTACTGTTACAGAATGTATCATGCTTACCATGACCGGTCATTTAAAAGACAAAAGTTATAAATGTGGAAAACAGTAAGGAGAGCAAGATTTTCATACATTGAAACTCTGATGATAAAGCCAGGTTTTCAGGATAAATCTTACATGTCTTGATATTTTGTCACTTACGAATTTTAAACTGGGAAAAAATAATAATTATTTGTTTCTTCAGTTAATGATTAAGAAGTTTTATGTCATTTTAGGAAATAATTTCTTAAAATTAATAATGCATGTGAACCTGTTCAGGATTTTTCTCATTAATCATGCTGAATATGGTTCTTGGTATCTTCGATGAGTGCCATATACAAAAATACACATCTTTGTTGTTTTGCTTGGTGCTTAGCTTATTGTTTCATATAATCATTGTTTCAGATCAGAAGTGTCAACGTCTGTGACTTGTTTTTGTCAGGTTCCTGCATTATTGCATACTGGAGGTATGGATCGTGGCTTGGTGCAATCCGTTGTCCAATCTGCAGACAAACGGTAATAATTCAAGTAATTGTGGACCTGATGGTTTGGCCATCTGGTACAGTTTACCAAAAAAGTGTTACGTGTGAACTGCGGTAGTAAGAGTGACAGAAGAGGGAATCTGAGAAGCTGAAAGAATATGGATATGTGAGACGTAGATGGTGGACATTGTTTCTTAAATGTTTTGCTTTGCCAGATAAATCAAAAAAATAAAGACTGTTCCTGCAATTCAAATTTAAGTGAACAGCACTGATAACTCAGCCGTTTTTCTGTAAAGGAGTATATGAAAACAGAAAATCATGAGACCTTAACTATAGTTCTTCCCTGCTTCCTAGTTGTGATGTTATACAACTTCTTAACTAGAACTTGAATCTGAAAGACCTGGCTGTTCTGGAAGACTGCCAGTAGTCAAAATATGACTGGTTTCTAAGAAGTACATCTGTTCTCCCTGCCAGAAAAACAAACCAAAACAAAAACTATCCATGTCAATTTCTTATTCTGTTCCTATTTTTAGTTTTTATTAATTTGAGTTTTATAGAGCAAGCATATTACTTCCTTCCTACACAATTTACTTACATTGTTAGTTTGAAATATGTCCTTGCAATTCATTAACATTCAATCTGAGCCTCACAGTCTGTTTTAACAAAAGTACATCTGTGTTTCAACAGTAGTAAAATTACAGAGTTATATAATTCATTGGAAGTTACTAACATGCTTCACCCCCTTGCCCATACATTATAATCCTGTTTTGATTCTGTGTATCAGCATGTCAAGTGACCATAGGAGAGATGAAGGAAAGAAAAATATGTATGGCTAGAGGGAGAATGAATTGGTTTAGACAACAGCCAGTGACGAGAGAGAGAGGCAGACAATAAGGGTGAGAAAGATGGAAAAAAGGAAAATAAGATGTTTTTAAGTGCTTTTTAATGTTTATCTGGAGATGGATGGTCTTCTGTCTTCCTCTGAGTAATAAGTACATTGGGTAGAACTGCTTGCATGATTATGCATTCATTCTCACCCCCTGTGAGGTAAGAAAAGTGAGGTCTCACTTGAACAGGGAATGGAAGTGTATATACATGAACGACATGAGTCACGCAGAAGGTTTGTGGCAGGGCTAGAAGTTGAATATAGATCTGCTTGTGCTGTTATTTGCCAAGTGTGACTGCTGTAAAAACTCCTACAGGATCCTCCCTTGCCTTATGCTCTGAAAAGCTTTTCAAAGTCCAGTCTCTTGAAGCATTCCACAGATAAAGACAAGTTAATATGAGAAAGCTTAAAGAAGCTCTGTTTTGTAAGCTTCTACATCTAGACATGAAATGTAATAAATGCTTCATTTTAAATCTAGTATTAGCTCAGAAATAAATATTGCTCAACGTACAACTTACAGAGTATTGGTTTTGTGCTTGGGAGAAAGGAGGGGAACTTCTTTCTGAACGTTGATTTTTCTATTTTTTTTCTATTTAATTTAAAATGGGGTTAGGAAGTAACCGTCATTGGAGCTATACGCTGGTTTTGGAAGCTTAGAAGATGTATATTTACTGGGCAGGTACAGAAGGAACTTCCAAAAACAGTTACAATTTAAATAAAGACTTTTTCTGCTTGCTCTGATAATATGCATTTTATAACTAAACATATTTCCAAATGCAAGACTTAGGTTTCCAGAAAGTCCTATGCAGAAAGATAAAATATATTTGAATATGACTTCACATATGTTTCTGTTTGCATGATAATTAACCCAAGAACATAAGGGAATTCTCAGTACTTACCAGAGAGCTGAAGGCTATTATCTTTTTCCACTGTCTTCTGTTACTCTCTTTGGTCTTCTTACAACCGCCCATAACAAGAAGCATGAATGTTGTTGCTTGTTTGTTGAAATGCAACATCCTTCTTAAGCTGGCAGTGAATGCTCTACTTGATTCTGAGTTTAAGAAACAAAACTAGATAATTTGTGAAATTAACTTTATTCTCCAAATCACTTATAAAACATAAAAGATTTTGGTGTTGAGAAAAATTTGCTGTAAGCTACTCTTATAAGGTGGGTTGTTTGTTGTTGCTCATTTTTTGCAAACTTAAAAAAAAATGCATTGATATTCTTTAAATAGTTTTAAGCAATACATTTGTTGAAACTTAGAAGCAGTATCCACGTATTAAATATTAATATTTTTCATTTTATTTTGCTACTAGATATTCAACTAAAACAAAGTTTGTTCTATATAGTTAACTGAACATCACTGTTGACTCATTTATAATTGACAATATCTGTGCTTAATTGCATATGTTCTAAAATCCCTGCTGTGCCTAGGTAACATTGTTTTTACCACTCTTCGGTGAAGATCAGCAGGATGCAACCCAAGTATTGCAAGATGTTAATGATTACAATCGGAGATTCTCAGGACAACCTAGATCTGTAAGTTTGGGGTAAATTTGGGTGGACGTCAGTGATATCAGGGGTGATGAACAGCATTTTTGGTGACATTTTTTGCATGGAATGTGAATTTTTTATTTGTGATGTATGGGACTGCAGGATTTTTTTAGGAAACTTGTGCTTTTATGGATAATACAAGCCCACAAGCTTGAAATATTTTTGTAATTGCTATATGGAAACTACTATTTCTGTTGTGAGTGAGAACTGCTAATAATCTCGAGTTCCCTTTTCTTAATACTTAATGAAATAAGTGAGTTGTAGGAAAGAATACTCACTTGATTAATCTCATTAAACTGATTTGAAGAAGCTGAAGTTCTACTCTGCCTTTCTTCTTCAGATTTCAAGCTGTATGATGTTTTGGTATTTTTTCATGCTAGACTATATTACAGTCTTTATTCTGCCCTCTCAGTGAAGAAAACAGGATTTTTTTGATGAATAGTTAAAATGGTTGAAGTTCTATGAACTTTAAAAAATTAACCTCGTACACCTTTATTCTGTGTGCACGGCCTGATTTGGAAAGTGAAATGCATGTACACGAATAGCAGTAACTCTGACACACAGTTTGTTTTCAGCTGTTCATTGGATTTGTATGTAGTAGCAAAACATTAATAAGAAAAAATTACAATCCAAAAAGAAAAAAAATTGTCAGAAGGGATTTTTGTTGTTTTTTTTTTATGTTCAAAAGCACAAAGCAGTAATGCTTTTTATCCAGAATAGGTTGAAACTACATTTTAGGCTCCAGTGGACCTCTCTGGGCTCTGCGTCTGTTCCTCAGTAACTGTCCAGGGTCATCCCGGACATCTGCACTAAAGCCCTAACCTGAATTAGATAATTTGTTTTTGACTTATACACAATGTTGTGCTTTAACCACATACAGCATTCCTTTCTAGAGGTTTTTTTCAGCCTTGATTATAAGTCCTTTTAATGTCATGGCTCTGTGTACAGTAGAAATGGAATCAATACCTAAAAATATAAAGTAAAATTCAAAGGTCATCCCTCCCCAAGCCTCACAACGAACACTTGAATATTTTCTGCTGATCAGTCCCTCAAGATGACAGAATCATAGTCAAAAAAATGAAAAGAAAAAAAATGAAGAAGTCAGGGATGGATTCATTTAAAGGTTCTTTATTTTACTTTAAAGTTTGGTCCTTGGTGATTTATGAGAATCACTGGTTGTATGCCATAGGAGAGGCATACATCCTATGCCATAGGAGAGGCAAGCAATGTGTTTCTGAATAAATTCTACGTATTCTAATTTAGCTATTATTTCTTTTATTCCGAGGAACGCCTAGTTCTCTCCCCTTCTGATCAATGTATCATTCCAATTACCCTGTGTGCTGTTTCATAATTTCTCCATATTTTGTTTTCCTCTAATAGTCACTGCTTTCCTTTCTTAATAGGTAATAAAGTATTTTGTGGTAAGGCAAGTGTACATTTTACTGTATAGAGTTATACAGTTTGACTGTTGCCTGAAAACATATATATTCTAAAACTAACTTCTTACCTAGCAAAATTAAATCCAGAGAGTGTTATCTTACTGTTAGTTTATTTTCATTATTATAAATGAAGAGATACCAAAGCTGTAATGTAGTAATAGAAACTGCATACTGAAAAAAAGACATATTTAGCATGGACCTGTAGCTAAAGCAAAATATTAATCTTTGTTTTGTTTCCTCATAGATTATGGAAAGAATTATGGATCTGCCCACTTTACTGCGGCATGCATTCAGGGAGATGTTTTCTGTTGGGGGCCTCTTCTGGATGTTTCGCATCAGAATATTTCTCTGCTTGCTTGGAGCTTTGCTCTACCTGGCGTCACCTCTGGATTTTCTTCCTGAAGCCCTCTTTGGAATCCTGGGGTTCTTGGATGATTTCTTTGTCATTTTTCTTCTGCTGATATACATCTCCATCATGTACCGAGAAGTGGTAACACAGCGGCTGAATAGATGAAATGGATGAAAACCTCCCAGATGCACAGGTGTTTGTGGAATGTTTTAAAAAGAGGACTATAAGTACACAATAGCGAGGTGCCTGTGCACAGCTTCAGTAACTGCAATGTCATGGCTTCTAGTTGATCATCTTATACAAATATGAACAATTAGTATGTGGTGATGCTTAACTGGAATCTTTGTGTATTACAAAAGCTTCATAATGATGAGGTTAGTTTTATAATGTAATAAACTACCTTCATCCGCTTATATCTAATGAACAATTGTATGTAGTCAAAGCAGAAAACACCTCTTTTGGGGTGTGATTTGTGAAAAGGGAGCTCTGGTAAAGAACTTCTAAGAAAAAATACATTTGGGTACTTTAGACATGTATAAAGAAATTTCAGAAATTCTTCAGAGGACAGTTACCATGACTAAATTGTTTAATGTCTCACCGTTATGGGCTAGAGTTTTTTAAAATCAAAGTAGCTTGTTATATCTCTGTGGAAGAAGAAACCCAAGGACCGCATTACAGGTATCAACCTGCAGTTTGCTGCTGTCCACTTGCTTCACAAAAACAAGGAGAACACCTCAGTATTGCTTAAGCTGCACTATGTACGGTTGCATGCAATTCGTACAATTTTATTTTTATATTTCGTAATATGCACACACCAGATGATCTACATGGAGAAACCAATATTATGCACACCAAACTGGCTAGTGCTCTGTGTTTCAATGGGAGCATGGTTTTGCTCTTCAGCTTGTTTATTTGGTGGGTTACATATCTTGGAAGTGGCATTTTTGTGCCGCTTCAGGTCAATGCAGTATATCTGTGTTGGACATTTGCATCCCTATAACTGCATTCAAGAATCTAGCCAATAGAAAGAACCCTCGAATTTTAGAAAGTGATCAAAGAAAAGAAGTCAGAACTGGATGTTTACAGAACTTTACCTGATTGTATATTTGCAACACTAATATTAAAGAACTTAGATGTGGGGGTGTTTGATTTTCACTTGAGGATTTCTTGTTTAATTGGCTGGTTGACTTGGATGTGGGCAGAGGGTATTCTGAATTAACTTGAAAAAGATCTGTGAATAGGGACCACCAAAAAAAATTTAACATCTGGAAATGTTTTCAAACCTACCAGAGTATTAATTATCCTACAAGTTGATTCTTTTTCTGTTGGATTTCAATATAGACTATCATAGCTACAGAATTCATTTGAAAGTACTTTCATTTTATGTAAGGGAATGCCACTAGAAAGCTCAAGAATATTCCATATCTATGTACTTTTAGTTTGAGGAAAGGTGATTGCCATTTTTCTTTAACTTCCTGAGTACTTGAAAGATAGCGATTAGACAGAATTAAAGAATTAAACATTCTTTGCATGTTTACATTGTATTGGATGAGACTTAAAATGAAAGGGACCTTTCCACCACTTGTGTGTTTTGCCTATGTTGGCATCTTTCCACAGCTTCTAGTACCTAGGCATGTTCAGGAAGATGATGTACCTGGCACCTGATGTGTCGTTCTATGGTTGGTGCTGGAGATTGTCCCTCTGTGTTTGAAATTATATTCATTTACAAGTAAATCCACTGATTCCTCATTAGGAAATTTGCTATTGAAAGTCCAGCGATGTTTTCCAAATGAACTGGAAGGCTAAATTTTTCCTTGTTGCTATGTGTGTTAAAGATGGGCAAGAAGAGAAACAGGAAGTGAAACAAGGGTGAGGGGGAGAAGAGCAGGGCAGAAAATGATGTTTTCATTAGCAAATACTGTTGTTTCTGGCAAACCAGCCATTCTTGAGCACATTAGTTGAGCTTAACTCTCTTTTGGTATTGTTAACGTATGGTGATGGTGTAGTGGCTACCTCAGTTAAGTCTTTAAGGTATTATTGAATAAGTGTGGGATATTCATAAGCTGTTAGACATATTTACGAAGCAAGGTAGTGATTTAGAATAAACAGAATTTTGCAGTTTTGCTTTAAGCATGGTTTGTTTGTTTGTTTTTCCAAGAGATTCAGCGGAGAGCAAACTCCAAAAAAGTATTTATAATCAAGTAAATGTAACACCTCCTTTTTAGCCTAGAGTTTAGCTTGTGGGTCTGCTTAGAGAACTGTGTGTTCTGCTGTTGTAGGATAACTGGACTCTGTTCATAAAATCTGGTGATCTAGTACCTCCTACATGCATTTATCCTGTGATTGTGGGTATACTTTTCCCCATGACTCTCTAGATGTAGAGTTGGTGTAGAAACTGCTTAGTGATTTTTCATTGAGCTCCCAAATTCCACATGATACTGTGAAGAAGTTAATGCAGAAAAGCCCTTCTAAGGAGTCTGTTCCCAAAGAACAGATCTTCTGTTGTATCTGAAATCATGTACAAGCCACATCTGAGTAACTACGTAAAGTTTACCTGTGTTCTGTTCACCACGTTTCTGCTAGCCAGCAGGATTTCACTCGGAGGCCTCAGCTTACTTTTGAATATTGAGTAAGACTGTAAGCTTTAATTCAGCACAGTAAATGCTTGACAGAATTAAGACCATCCTGCCTTTTCACCACCATGTGTGCTTGCATGTGGAGACTTTTTTGGGTTTCTTTCTGCTCCTTCAAGGCACTGATGAACAGTATTATGAGTTGTTCAGGCTTTTCTTTTGAGCAGCTGCAATGTGCAGGTGCAGCTGTCCGGCAGTGTCTGGCTGCTGCTCCTTCAGGCAAATATGAATTAGCTCTAAGTTAGCTGTCTTGAGTAATGCTAATATCTTGAGCTTATCTGAAACTGCAGAGCTCCCACGAAGCTGGAGATAAATACATGAGCATTTAGTATTCCTTAACTACCTACTGCCAAGTTATTCTGTTAGCAACATTCAAGGTAAGTGCTAGACCTGAGCACTAGCTTCAGAATGTGAAAGAAATGCTGTCTGGGGAGCAACTGCAAACATTGCTGCAGTTTCGCCGCATGGAATGGGGCAGCCATATCACTAAAGGGGGGGAAGAGGAAGCCTTCAGCAGAAGAGAAGCAATACGGGGGGGGGGGGAAAGACAGTTCTTAGATTCTTATGGCTTCACCAAAACCTGTGAAATATTTGATTGTTTCAGCAATATTAACAAAGAGGAAAAGTAAAGTTATACTTTATAGTTTTTACAGAATAACTTGTAGCATCTCGAGGCCTAATGATAACCCTTATCACAAGCGCTGTACAAAGCAGTCTGTTTCTATGTTTGTGACACACACCATGGACGCCTATGAAGATGAGGCAAAATGGTGTAATTTGGGGATGCAATTTTGCCATAGATTTCATAGAACTGTAACAGTGACCTGTGTGTTACACTAGATTTTTAAAACAAAAGGATTTAAACCTACTTGTTGTTTCTTTTAACAATAATAAATTGCTATTAAAGTGAGAGATTCTTGTGATTTACTTTGTTGGCTTTCTGGATGGGAACTTTTTTTATTCCTTCTTTTCCCCCTCCACAAGCCTAAAATAGTTCTGCTCCAGTCTTGAGTGATACTTATGTCTGGGCATCCTGTCCACAGGCAGTAACTCAATGCTTTTCATCTTTATTATTTCCGTTATGAGAATTACAATCTGAGATTTTAGTCCCAAAATTATATTGGTACAGTAAATGTCTTTTCACTGAACAGTCCAACTAGTGCCTTCAGGTCCGTAGGCACTGAGCTTTCAGGATGCCAAACCAGTACAGACGATTATTTAGCACATTCATATGTCAGTGCTCCAGGCAAACACAAGCATGAAGCAGGCAGATAGAATCTAGGTGGTAAGCTAAATCAAAGCAAATAGAAAATGATCTCCGTAGGTTTAAGGGAAAGATGAAGGCCATTGTGGGACAAAGAAAAACTGGATGTGAACAGCATATGCTGCAATCCCATGCTTTTCATGATTCATGTCATGAGTGGCCCCTGGCTATTGGGAAGATGTGATCTGTTCTGCTAAGAACTTACCTGCAAGTCTTAGCTGGGAAGCACAAGGTCAAGTTGGGCCAAGGTCTTCTGGGCTTGCAGAATCAAAGAATGGTTGAGGGCGGAAGGGATTTCTGGAGGTGTGGTGGTTTTACTCAGGTGGGCAGCTGAGCTCCACCACAACCACCCACTCCTGCTCCTCAAACAGAAAGGCGGAGAAAACATGATGCAGAGGGCTCAAGGGCTGAGATAAAGTCAGGAGGATCACTCACCAGTTACTGTGACAGGCAAAACAGAGTAGGGAGATGGTAAAATTTATTGCCTACTAATAACAAGCTAGTGAAGTGAGAAACAAAGGAAAGAAACCAAAAAACACCCTTCCCCCATCTTCTTTCTTCCACCTCCTCCCCCTGAGCAGTGCAGGGGAATGGAGAATGGGTGCTGTGGTCAGTCCCTGACGCTTCGTCTCCTCCGCTCCCTCTCGGTCCCTCCTTGCCCCTGCTCCCCGTGGGGTCCCTCCGATGGATGCCAGCCTTCCCAAACTGAGCCTGCAGGGGCTGCCCACAGGCAGCAGCTCTCCAAGCACTGCTCCCACACGGCTCCGTCCCACGGGGTCCATCCATCCATCCCCCAGGAGCAAACTGCTCCAGCACGGGTCCCCCACGGGTGGGGGCAGCTCCCCCCAGACCCCCTGCTCCTGCGTGGGCTCCTCTCCACGGGCTGCAGCTCCGGCCCGGGGCCTGCTCCTGCGGGGGCTCTCCATGGGCCGCAGCCTCCTCCAGGCCACATCCACCTGCTCCAGCGGGGGCTCCTCCACCCATGGGGGGGCTGCAGCGTGGAGATCTGCTCCATGGGGGACCCATGGGCTGCAGGGGGACAGCCTGCTCCACCAGGGGCCTCTCCCTGCACAGCCTGCAGGGGAACTGCTGCTGCCTGCCTGCAGCACCTCCTGCCCTCCTGCGGCCCTTCTCTTGGGAGCTGCAGGGCTGCTTCTCTCACACTTTCACAATCCTCTCTCTCTCGGCTGCTGTTGCACAGCAGTATTTTCCCCCCTTCCTTAAATCTGCTCCCCCGAAGCCCACCCAGCAGCACTCCCTGCCTCGGTTCTGGCCAGCAGCAGCTCCTTTTTGGAGCCATCTGGAGCTGGCTCTGCTCTGATGCTGACAAGATGGGGCTGCATTCATTTCCAAACTGGCTGTCCTAAAGGCCTTCACCTTTGCATTACATTGAGGCAGCGGTGATCTCAGCCTTGTTGTAGTTCTCTGCGTAATGTAGCTCCCAAAAGAGATCCCAAGGTCCAGAACAGACATGGAAATAACTGGGGGGTTGTAAGGAAAACACTTGTATTCCATCCTACAGCAACACCAGAGCTGTCTGGAGAGTTTAGGAGTCATCTGAATTTTGTTATTTGTGTTTGATCTGAACTAAGGAAGAAAGGACCAGATACTAGAAAAGAATGCATGCCTGACAATGATACAACCAGATGGGAGGCTGCTTGATCTGGGTCTGTGGGTTTTGGATCTGTACGCTGTTGAGGAGCTTGTTGGAATTCTGATTACAGAATCAAGAACCTCCAGAAAGTGCAGGACGCCAGTGCCGGATGGAGAGCACGGCTCACACTTTGACGCTTCCTGGGACTGCCTAGCACATGAACAGGTCTCGGCCCAAAATGGCTGTGCTTCAAAAAGGTTTCCCTCTCTCAAGCATTTGCTGCTCTGCACTTCCTTTTCTTTCACTGGACAGTCAGATCAATTGGTTGCTTTGCACTTGGACATGTTCCTTGGAAAGCTGCTTAAACTCTCTTCAAAGCCTGGACTACCTGGGAATTGATTGCTTCCTCTAACTGGCACTGATGCTGTAGCTGGATCCCTCGAAATCCCATTTGACTGCTTCTGCTTCCTGAGCAGGTGACAGAAACTTTCACAACCAGAGAGCAGAGAAGAAGGAGTTGGAGTTCTGCATAGGGGAAATATTTGGAAGTTTTGAAGATGTTTCCCCTGCTCAGCTGCCAACCCGACGTTAACCAATCACCTGATCTTTTGCATTCCAGTGTGAGGAAGGTTTTAGCAATTCGTGTCAATAGAGAGCTTGAAGGGAAATGCGTTCCTTTCATACATGGTAAACTTTGATTCTTGCCCTATTTGCAAGACTGAGCCATTTATGACACCAGCAAAAGTCTCAAATCAGTTCGGAAGGAAAGTTAGTTCTGAAAATACTCAGTCACCTCTGTGCATGCCAAACCCTTAATGGCACTGTGCAAAACGCAGATTGCAGTGATGAATCGCGTTGTGGAATGAATGACAACATACATATTTGGCTCCAGATCCAAAATGTCACTTCTTTGGCCATTTTATTTAGGGTAGCACTCCCCTCCCCTCCCATTCCCTCCCAGGCCCATTCCTTACTTCCCACCAATACCCACCCCCTCCCTCCCCTCCCCTCCCCTAAACTCCCCTCCCCTCCCCTCCCCTAAACTCCCCTCCCCTAAACTCCCCTAAACTCCCCTCCCCTAAACTCCCCTACACTCCCCTAAACTCCCCTCCCCTACACTCCCCTAAACTCTCCTCCCCTCCCCTAAACTCCCCTAAACTCCCCTCCCCTAAACTCCCCTCCCCTCCACTCCCCTAAACTCCCCTCCCCTAAACTCCCCTAAACTCCCCTAAACTCCCCTCCCCTCCCCTAAACTCCCCTAAACTCCCCTCCCCTAAACTCCCCTACACTCCCCTAAACTCCCCTCCCCTCCCCTCCCCTCCCCTCCCCTCCCCTAAACTCCCCTCCCCTCCCCTAAACTCCCCTAAACTCCCCTAAACTCCCCTCCCCTACACTCCCCTAAACTCTCCTCCCCTCCCCTAAACTCCCCTAAACTCCCCTCCCCTAAACTCCCCTCCCCTCCACTCCTCTAAACTCCCCTACACTCCACTCCACTCCCCTATGCTCCTCTACACTTCCCTCCTCTACACTCCCCTCCCTACACTCCCCTAAACTCCCCTCCCCTACATTCCCCTACACTACACTCCCCCAAACCCCCCTACACTACACTCCCCTGCACTCCCCTCCTCTATGCTCATCTCCCCTGCACTCCCCTCCCCTGCACTCCCCTCCCTACACTATCCTCCCCTACACTCCCCTCCCCTGCACTCCCCTACACTCCCCTCACTATCCTACACTATCCCAACACTATCCTACACTAGCCTACTCTCCCCTACAATGCCCTACATGCCCCTGCCCTGCCCTGCCCTCCCCTCCCATTCCCTCCCCTCCCTTTCCCTCCCCTTCCCTCCCATTCCCTCCCCTTCCCTCCCTTTCCCTCCCTTCTTGTCCTTTTCTTTCCCCCTCTCTTCTCTTCTCCCCTCTTCTTCTCCCCTCTTCTGCTTCCTTTCACGGATCTGAACGCAGAAGGGGGAGAAGCGTAACTCCACATCGCTTCAGTCGCTCTGGCAGCTTGTGTCACTGGCTGATCCATGGGAATCCATCAGCAGCAATCGGAAGCGTTCCAGCTGCTGTGGGACCAGTCAGGGAACAGTCTCAAACTGGGAAGCGCTGACTTCCTTCTGCGGCTCAGACAGGTGACTTTCAATTTCGCCCTGGCTGGGTTGTGTCCCCTTGCTCTGTCCCCACCTACACTGCAGTTTGGTTTAGAAGCAGCAGCACGGTTTGGAAGTAGTTCCACTACTTCCATTTTCGGTGATTTGGCTTGGCTCGCCAAGTGGTTTCTGTCAACAGAACACAAGAAGGAGATTTTGCTTAGAAACAACTACATGAGGAGCTCCTTTCCACATGGGCAATGAATATTTATCCTTTCCTCATGGAGACTACAGTGTAAGAGATAAGGACAGATCATTCCGAGAGATTTTTCAGAGAATTGTCCCTTGGGGGTGCTTAGTCCAGAGGACCAGAGTTCATCTGTCCAAAGTACACCATGGAAGCACTCTGAATTACTTCCTAACAGAAGCATGGCCTTACCATGTCTGATAGGGCTTTGGCTGGTTTCAGCGTTCTTCTTCACTTCATAAATACCTACATTAAGTACTGTCCTATCAAGCAAATACCTTATTCTCTTGATATCTCTGAGTTGATGGAAGACCCAAGAAACTTGGCTCTTCACATCATTGGAAGAACCAAGTGTACTTCCAATATTCACAGCTTCGGAGGAAATGGAGATGAGGTTGAGAGTGGATGAAAAACACCAAGTGTTCTTCCCATCTTCACAGCTTCTAAGCAAGTGGAGATGAGGCTGTGCAAGAACCAAACAAACTGCTGATCCAGAAGCAGCCTAAAGACTGTCTTTAACCAGGGCCTTGCATTCTTCATCTTTCTACCATTACTCGCCTTCAAGGGCATGATCGTTATCTTATTGACTTCCTACCACTACAGCAACGCACCTGCTTCTCTCACAAAACTTACGGGTGGCAACTGGAAAGATTCACCAGCATTCTGTATTTCACTCCTCATCTCAATTCTCTTTTGGCCTGCGAAGCTTTTCAGATCAGAGATGAAGATCAGATGTAATCTGGAGTTTGGGATACTGCAAAGGAAAAGAAGAATCATCCTGAGAACTCTTTTCAACCTCACTTGCAAGTGCCAAAGTCAAGAATACCAAAAGGAAAAAGGATGCCACTTGATCATGGTAAGCATAAATTTGAGCACAGGTCTCCTCTAACTGAAGCGAGGTTAAACAGGTTCCAAACAAGGTTAAGGAGCACACCCACAATCATTTCCATAAAACTGTGTTTTCAAACAAATGGTTGAAAGATTTAGATTTTCTTACAAGCGACGAATGAAAAAGAAAGAAAGAAAAGAAAATGACCAGGACATGCAGTCTAGCTTACTCTAGCTTACTTTGCCTAGTTCAGAATCTGCGTCTTGGGTCACAATCAGGAAGCAGCATTGTGCAGAAATGCCAAAGCCTCCCCAAACTTGTTCTATCTTCATCAAGAAGGGCTTTGATACTGCTGCCTCCTCAGCAACATCGGCAATTGACTAGGAAAGTTGGTGTCCACCAGGTCAAATCAGGACTAGGAAATCCCTCTTGCCACAACTGCACACTTGCACCAGAGTTGGCAGGTCAGAGCGATGGACAGAGAAGCATCTAGAAGAGTGTTAGAAAACAGACTTTAGAACAGATTTCCATCAGCCCAGGAACAATTACTTGCTCATCCCTTCAGACTGAACTCTAAGTAGAAGCAGGTGATCCCAAGCTGCATTCCTGACATCTATGCTGCAAAGTCATCAAATGTGACATGTTATTCTACCAGTCTGTAATGAACATAAACAAGAGTTGGAGATGAGGATGTTGGTTTAGAATTAAGCTCAAAGAGTTAGTCCTTGGATATGTTTTTGTCTGCAAGTGTTTTCACTGTTTCCCAGACAATGTCTCCAGCAAGCTAGCTGTTTGTTTCATTTGTTCTGTTCTGTTTTGTTTTCTCAGTAAGGTTTCTTAGAGAGATAAGATTGAAGTGATCGTATTGCATGCCCATCCATCCCTCCCCTTTGCTTGTCCAGAGCTTTTACCTTGTCTACCACGATGCATGAACTTGGTCATAGGCACAGTTGTTTCAAAGACATTCTGCTGCTCGACCTCTTGTGAAAACAGAGAGCTAAGTATTTGGACGAGAACATGCTTCCACCTGCACTATGACCTCCACAACTAGATATGGAGCCATATCAGCCAGAAGGAAGTTTCCTTCACAGCTGCTGCTTTTTACACTATCTGGACTCTTACTTTTACTCTTACTTGTCTTTCCCACATTAGCACACAAAAAAAATAAAAAAAAATTTTGGAGATTACCTTTGCCATCTGATGTCTTCGTTTCCAGAAACTACCCTGAATCACCTTTATGAGAACTGTCCCACACTGCGAGCATGGGTGTTGCAGTCAGGCCAGATATGTCCCTTCTACGTCAATAACCAAACCTGTCAAGTTAAGAACATGGAATTAATGAAAAGGAAATCCTTCTATTTTGATCTGAGTTCACTTTTATTTATTTATTTATTTATTTTCCTAGACCAAGAAGAACCAGCAAAAGTCGGGTGAAAAATGAAATGAAAAATGTTAAGGCCAGGCAGCTTGCTCACTGCAGGTGCTAATCTGAAAGCAGATGGAGTGCATCTTCATACACTCCATCCTGAGACACTCCACTCAACAGGCCAGCCCAGCTGATGAAGTGCATTGCTGTCCTGAAGTTTCATGTGATGGGCTACTTTTAAGTCTCTTGTTTATGCTGTAGTACTTGAGGTCTATGGCAGGACCACAGCACACTCTTATTTGTCTACCCTTCTTTCTTGATCGTGTGTGGGAAAGAGAGAACGTGCAGAGGCCCTCAGCCACATGTTGCACCTGTCACTCTGTGCAGCTACATCACTGAGCCAAAGTACCAAACTTCATGCTTGTGAAAGGACTTGACACAAACTACAGAAATCTAAAATGAAGCATCCAAACACTTACAGAAGGGTGGGCCCTCTCGATGCACCTCAACGTGGGATCCACAAGTCCTCACGTGGTTTCATCCAGCAGACTTCTCTGTCCCTCCTCGCTCAACTTGCTCAGAGGCAGCTGTTCCCAAGGTGTCACAGTGACATCATTCAATTCTGTTTCTGAAGTCATCACCGTAGGCCCCTGGCAGCGGCAACACAACACTCTCTGTTGCTAATGCGAATGTCTCAGAAACAAGTAGAGAAGTACCACTCTCCCCAAGCTGACTTGAATTGGAGTAGTTCCAAAATTATTCTCTGCCCCCCTACATCTGGGGAAGGTGTGTGAGAAATCTTTTCCTTAAGAAAGGATTACAAGCCAAAAAAAGCTTGCTTCTGATACGTTCCCCTTCCTTTTAGGGCTGTTCACCTTTGATTTCCAAGGAAGAAAAAAGAAGGTGAAATCAACAATTCTCCTCCTCCGAGTTGGGAATATGAAATAAGCCCAATTATTTAGGAAGCCTGAAAAAGGAAACTATACATTTCCTTGTTAAACACCTTGTTGCTTCTGAAAACCTTTCCAGTACTTTGCAGCTGCAGTGCTTTTCGGTGGGTGGGCAGCCGAGCTCCATCACGGCCACTCTCTCCCTCCCCCTCCTCAAAGAGAAAGGGAGAGAAAATACGATGCAAAGGGCTCAAGGGTTGAGACAAGGACAGGGAGATCGCTCAACAAGGATCGTGATGGGCAAAGCAGACTCAGCATAGGGAGACAGGAAGATTTCCGGCCTAACTACTACTACTCCCAGGCTAGACAAGTGAGAACCAAAGGAAAGAAACCAAAACCACCTTCCTTCCCCCCATCTGAGCTCTTCCAGCTCCTCCCCCCGTGCAGCGCAGGGGAACAGGGGGACTGGACTGGGGGTTGTGGTCAGTCTGTAGCACTTCATCTCCACCACTCCTTCTCGGTCCCTCTCTGCCCCTGCTCCACGTGGGCTCCTCTCCACGGGCTGCAGCTCCGGCCCGGGGCCTGCTCCTGCGGGGGCTCTCCATGGGCCGCAGCCTCCTCCAGGCCACATCCACCTGCTCCAGCGGGGGCTCCTCCACCCATGGGGGGGCTGCAGCGTGGAGATCTGCTCCATGGGGGACCCATGGGCTGCAGGGGGACAGCCTGCTCCACCAGGGGCCTCTCCCTGCACAGCCCGCAGGGGAACTGCTGCTGCCTGCCTGCAGCACCTCCTGCCCTCCTGCGGCACTTCTCTTGGGAGCTGCAGGGCTGCTTCCCTTACACTGCCTCACTCCTTTCTCCCAGCTGCTATGGCATAACAGTTTTTGTTGTTGTTGTTTTGTTTTGTTTTGTTTTTTCCCTCCCTTCAATCTACTCTCCCAGAGGCACAAACAACATCACTTTTTGGCTCGGTTCTGGTCAGCAGCCTGTCCCTTTTGGAGGCAGATGAAACTGGCCCTTACCTAACTTGGGGAAGCTCCTGGATTCTTTTCACAGAAACCACCCCGTTTAGCCCTCTGCTACCAAAACCTTGCCACCTAAACCCACTACAGGAGGCCATCTGGTCTAACCCCCTGCCCAAGCAGGGACACCCAGAGCAGGTTACCCAGAACCATGTCCAGGTGGCGTTTGAAGATCTCCAGGGAGGGAAACTCCACCGCCTCTCTGGGCAACCTGTGCCAGTGCTCAGTCACCCACGCAGCACAGAAGGGAACAGCTCACCTCGTACGTGGTGCCTGGAGCTGTTCCTCCCCAAGGGCAGGACTTCACGCTTCTTGCTGAACTGCACGAGGTTCCTGCCAGCCCACTTCTCAAGCCCCTCGAGGTTCCTCCGGATGGTAGCACAGCCCCCTGGCGTATCTGGCACTGCCCCCAGTTTCGTGTCATCTGCAAACTTGCCAAGGGTAAACTCCGTGATAAACTTTTTAGCTTGTTTTGGTACACGGTTCCATGTTTATGGAAACACGGTGTTTATGGAAACACATTTAATTATGTATCTGGTAAAAAGCTATTAAATAAACTTGAAAATTTGATGGTACACACTTGTCCTTTTGTCTGTTGCATTTACATTTGCTTGTGGGAGGCTCGGCTGAAGACGAGTGTTCCCTGGACAAGGCTGTCACAGTAGATGGCTCTTTTAGGAGAGCTGAAGCTATAATTCAGATGCAGTTGTAGGCAGGTTTTCTGCTACCAACCACCAGCCTGCTAGTCACCAACCCCAGAAGCCACATGGGCGTTTGCTCTGAGGGGACAGAGCACAAAGTCACACTCCCATCCCTGTTTCTTTGAGATCTAGGGTGCTAATGCGCTACATAGGACGTCTGTCTCGTCAGCATCCACACACGGAGTCTGTCAGTCATAGCTCGGATTTCTTCGTGTCTCGGTAATCTCAGATTTTGCCTTGGGAACTTCCACTGCAACTTGTACGACAAGAGTTAGGGCCTCGCTGTTGGGTGGACTAAATCAAAGGACAGCGAGATGACAAAGGTTGGGGTGAAGAGGAAAAGGGCCTAATAAATAAATAAATATAATTTTGTGATCTACTGTTATTTTTAGTTTATAGCCCTCTATGAGGACAAGTGGGTACCTTGTAGTTCTTTCATTATGTAATACTAGGTAAAAAGCACATTAATTACAAAAAGTCTAGAAAACGCAACAGTGAAGACAGATTGAAGAGACTGGTGTTTTGTCTATAAAGTAGACTGAGGATGACAAGAGAACTGTCTTTATGTTAAAAAGAAATGCTATTCTATACATCTGGTATGACTAGAGAAAGTGGCATTGAGCTTGAATTGTACCAAATTAGGCTTAGATTAGAAAAACAAACTTGCTTAGGTGAACCAGCAGAGGATATTGTCTGGGACAATGGTGGGAACTCTGCTGGGAGGCTTCTAAAGGCAAATTCAGATTCACGTTGGTTGAGACTGGCATCTGTACTGCTAGCCCTGCCTTAGGAAGAGGTAGATGAATGAAAAAAGTTTGTTTTCAAGGTAGCTGGCTCTGGGCCTTAATAGACATGGGACAAGAGAAGTCCTGATCTGACCAAGTCTATCTTGTGTTTCTAACGAGCCTCATCTGTACACATGTACACAACAGCCAGCAGGCCTGACCAGCATGCCTTTACCTAGGAGCTTTGCTAAATTGCAGTGCTTAAAAGCCCTGAGGTAATAATGTGGCTCCACCTTATTTCAGGACACCTTAATGACTACTTACAATAATATTCAATTTTATTACAAAAAACTCATTGTTTGTCCCATTATTTTCCAAGAAGAGGATTAGTTCTCATGACTAACAGATGCTTAATTGGTGGGAGGGAAGGAGAGGGGAAAGGAACACAATTGGTAATATTAAGTCAATTGCTCATTGTTGGCAGGTAACTAATGAGGAGCCATGGGTATATCAGGTGTTGCGAATGAGTTGGCTGGAATATGTTACATGGAAAGCTGTTCAGCTTCACACTAGCATATGTTGTGCTTCACAGTCAAGAATATTTTTCCCTGTACCCCTTATTTCTGCCTTCATTTTGGAAACTTACTTCTTCTAATATCAAAACAGGGAGGCAGCAGAACGTGAAAACAACCTGTACCACGTTTTATGCAGAGCAAGCACCTATAAGTAAACCACCTTTGTGAAAGAGACGCTTCCCATCCTCCCCTGGGATGTGCTGCTGCTCTCTAAAGCACGAGGTCACACTCGGATCTTTCTTGCCTTCCCCCCACTGTCTCAGCCCCTGGGTGCCAGGGGCTCTGTTACCTGCTGCTGCTGTTGCCTTCGTGCCTGGGATCATCACAGAAATTCATGGGATTCTGTTTAATGCAAGCTGACTCCAACCAGCTATTAAACTATGCCTCATGAGTGAGCTGGTTTAAGTCAAGCTGATATTTTCATCCTCTCTAGAGTCTTCAGAATCCAACAAAACAAACGGAAGTTGTTTTAGGGTCATTTTTCTCTTCTTTTGCACATTTTTGTATCTCTCCCCTCCCACTTTCTTAGTGTGGTGCACAGTAAATATCACAAAGCAAATTTTGATGAATCACTTGCTCCTATCTCACAATACTCAGCGCCTTATCCCCAGACGTACCTTCCTGCCTACCCCTCAACATGTCATGCATCGGCAAGGAAGGTGAGAAACGTGTCTCGTTAAAAGGTCAGCTGCAGCAACTGGAAGAAGACAGCTACGGGCAGCCCCGTTCTTCCGTCTCCTCCCTGCTCACGGAGCTGGGCACCCTTCACCTCCTGCCTTTCCCCATGAAGGATGAAGGACCTGAATCCCAGCAAACTTTTTGGTTTAGGTTTCTCAGCGATGCCCTTCGTTTGATGACTGAAACCAAAGAAAAAAACAGAGGCATGGCACTGAAGTGGACCTGCTGTCAGCCAGGGCTGTATTCACACCTGGGAGGCTGCAGTAGAGCCCACACACCGAGGAGCTATTGCAAAAAGTTTCAGTCGTGTCTGGAAAGATTGGTTTCCTCTGTCACTGAGGCTGTTGGGTGCAACTTTCTTTTATTGAAGAAAAGCAAGGCATTGCTTTGAAAATAAGCTCTGTGGTGTCACCCTTTATTTGCATACAGGTAGTTTGAGCCCCTGGAGTTTTTGTTCTCATCATTTTGTTCACAGCTCCCTCCAACAAATAGATAAATAAATAAATAAATAAATAAATTTCTGTATAAGAAAGGGAAAGAAGGAGAACTCAGTAAAACAACTACAAGAGCTCCAGAAAAAAATAAATAAAATTGGCATATAAGTCACATGATTAAAACCACAGGGACTGTCAACATGGTGTCACCGGAGCTGCTTCTCTGGAAATCCCATGAACTTCCCCTTCTGTCCTGCTAGGCAAACCCTTTCCTGGATTCGGATCTTTGCTATTGATTTGTTTCATCTTGCTCAGAAGAATGAAGTGATTGCAGTAAGCGTAGATGTTAACTCACCAGCAGAAGTAGCCACATGGGCCCCAAAGAGTAGCCCTGCGCTACCTCGTGCTCTGTTTTGGGCTGCTCTACCCTGCTGAGCCCCTCGCTGACTTGCTGGGGGCATTGCAGATGCCATGGTAGATTTGGGGGCAGAAGGACATAGGGAATAGCTGAAATGCTTCCCCATAAACCAGGAGACTGTGCTACAGGGGCTTCATTGCCAAGGAAAGGGAGAAGGAAGTGGGTAGATCCTTACCCTTTGGAGGAGAAAGGAAGGCAGGGTAGCACCAACCCACCAGAAAATGCCTGAAAGAACAGCCCCGACTGAGGCACACTTCCTTGCAAAGGGCGGTGAGATCAGGTCCTAGCAGGGGCCTGTGGTGATCCCATGAGCACTGTGAGGCAGCCAAAAGCAAAGGCAGGGTGCAGATGCAGCTGGGGCAACTTGTCCCAGTGTTGGTGAGTGTACCCCACAGTACCCAGGGGACTCACTGCCGTTTTTGAGCTTCTGCAGACTGGCCTAAGCCCAGCAGGAATTACTTGCACAACTCTCCACAAAGTAGCGTAGCTTTTTGCCTTGCTGGCATCCTCCTGGCTTCAGTGCAGCACAATGAGTCCTGCATAGCGCTGTTCCTGGAAAAAATGAGAGCTGCTAAGCAGAGGCTGCAGGGCCCAAGCTGCTCCTGCTGTTATGGGAAGATTCATGAATAAACCCAGGGTGGGTGGGCTCCTCTGTCCTTGGTTACTTGTTCAACTGCTCATAGGCATTTGCCACAGTTTATTTTGCAATCTGCTTTTTCAGTGCATTTTCCTTCAAGTATTTCTGCTTTTTCTAGAGGGTTGGTGTCTTATTATTTCCATTGCCTTTGGTTTTATCACAATCCTGGTATTCACTACTACAAGTAAGCAATATTAGGGTACTACCCTAGAGCCAGCCTTATAGCACTTGAAAAATCATAACAGGTAGACTCTAAATGGTTAAACTGTATTAAGTATCAAAATCTAGTGAAAATAAAATAATCCGAATGGGAAAGGGGAATCAACTTGGGGATTAGTCATTACTGAGTAGGATTTACAGAGGAGTAAAACTAGCGTAAAAATGTAAACTAGCTTTGCATCCACCCACCGTACCATGTTTGCTTGCTAAGAAACATCAAGCAAGAAACAGTAGGCGCATCATCTGATTTTCTGCATTGAAGGTCCATGGGTCAAAATAATCTAGCAAAATCTAGCAAAAGAGTGGTATCTCAGCCAAAAGATGTACATGTCCAAGCTGGGACACACCTATTCATAAATGCAGTGCACCATTGGCCTATTGGCCACCGAGAGGTCCTGCAGCCTTTGCCCTGAACTCTGTCTGCAGATCTTGGTGTTCCCTGCATGGCCCTTCCCTTGAGAGATGTTTCATACAATCAAAACAATCTTCCATCCCAAACTGCTCTGTACTCATTCCTATTAGCCCATCGACACAAGGCATGCTAGGACCTTGCCTAGTCATAGTACTACAGCCCTGCTGAGATTGTGGGCAGGTATGATACCCCATGGAGAGCTCCTTTCCCTTGGATATGGTCCTTTGCAGTGAGGATGGAGGTTAAATCCTTTGTGTCCCAACTGGATTCTCAGGTCCTTCTCTGGCAGACTTCTCCCACCATGCCCCAGCCACCTCCCAACAGATGGCAGCAGCTTTTCATATTGACCATGTGCAAGGCTGGACTTTGTGCAAAAGTATCATGTTTCCACACGGCAACTTTGGTGATTTTTTTCCTCCCTAATTGTTCAAAGCCCTTTTGCTTTCAAGGCAAATGTAGTCTGATAAAGATATTTCAGTACCTTGGCTGCTCTTGGTCTATCATGTATAGCTCCTCTTCTTTTCTTCTGACAGCATCAGCACTGCTGATGGTCAAACCAAGCTGGCAGCTCACTTACACCCCCAACTCTGGGAGTCATGTGAGCATGTAGAAGTCCTGGGTTACATTAACCCTCCTCCCCCTCTTCAAACCTCATTTTTCCAGAGAATATTCGGTAGCAAGGAACCAATGCCTACAGCCCTGTATGCCAAAAGAGGAACAAGACAAAAACCAACTGTTGAACTCCTGCTTTGGTAAGTTTTGTATTTATAAAGCAGTCTCAAGCTTTTGAAGGACCTGAGTCAGATCAGCTTTTGAGGCTAGTGTTCGTCAGCACTATTGCTTCTCTTCTTCCCCTGCTCTCTTATTACTGCCCTTAAGTCTGTTTCTTCTCACTTTTGTCTTTCTTGCTTTGTTGCTGCCTTTTCCTGTCTCCCTTGCACAATGGAGAGAGTTTCTGCTTACTTACTGTTGTACCCTCTCCCTGCATCTTTAGTGTGACACCTCTTCAGGAAGTTAATGGAAGGGTAAGGGACGTCCTTCTGATGAAGACCTTAGCACCAATGCTGTAAAAGTAAAAAACATAGGCTCCAGAAAATGTGTGAAGTTTTAGATGTATTTTACCCTTAATTTAAAAAAAAATAATTATGCCAAGCCATCTGTTGCTAATGTAAAAAAAGATGTAAATAGATGATACATAGTGTACAGAGTGTCACATGAGTGCTCCATCTGCCGTGGGGAAAGTCAGCATTCCCCAGAAACAGCATCGGGTGCTGAACTGCAAGCCAGGCTTTGGAGCAGCCTTTGACTTTCCAAAGGCATAACCTGCTCCAAAGGCTGCCTCAAAACGAAAACAACTCAGGCAAGATTGGACAGGGTAGATCTCTGCATATCAATCCTTCCTCTCTGCTTTTTTGACAAGTTGCAATGGTGGCTAAGTTGGGGATGAGGTAAGGCATACCCTTTACACACTTGTTTCAGAGGCTGAAAACTCACAGGCCTTGCTCCCTTACTTACATTTCCAAGGTTTACTTGGCAGCCAGGTGCCTAGCAAGCTATCCTTTTACTTGATGACAGCACAAGGCTTCCTCAATGTCAAAGTAACTGGGCAATCAAGTGGGAGATGAAACCCAGCTTTGGTGAATGCAGCATACATGTAGCGTGCATAGGGCTCAAGCAACCCTTGCTGTGGTGGCATGATGACAGATCCCACTCACAAAGAGACCCAGGAGGTGCCAAGAATGGCTTGGTGTGCTCAGGAGGGGTCAGGACTGGAAATCAAAGGTCAAGTAGTACAAGGAATGAAATAAAGAACCAGAAATATTGCTGTTAACATAAGCCCCTGGTGTGTCCGCACCACAAGCCTTCCGTGTAGCTCTGGTCTCCACACCTGCAAATGGCTGCAGGGGAACCAGGAAGGAGGCTGAGGAGCAGGATGACTGGAACAGCTGCGTATGAGGAAACAGAAAAGACAGTAGGGTTCTTAACACCCAGAGCAGAGGAGAAATGGCAGAGGTCTAAGAAACATCATCATTTAGTCAGGCACGGGGAGGGGTTGCCCAGGGAGGTTGTGGAGTCACCGTCCCTGGGGGTGTTCAAGGAAAGGCTGGACGTGGTGCTTGGGGCAGGGTTTAGTGGATGACAGGGCTTAGGGGGATGGTTGGACCAGGTGATCTTGGAGTGCTTTTCCAACCTTAATGGTTCTGTGATTCTGTGAAACCAGGACTAGAATGGGAGATGTGCGCAGGGAAGCACCTCTCCCAGCCCCCTGCAGCACAAGGCCTGAGGGCACCTCATGATGTTCGCAGAGGAGAGGCCTGAAAGTCAGCCCAAGGACAGGCTGTTCCGCATCGTGCATGGTTAACTTCTTCTTGAAGAAGTCAGGAGTTTGTTCTGTCTCCAAAAGCTTCTAAACAAATCTGTGGCATTTCTGTGAGAAATACTGAACGAGGAGGTAAGGTCCCAGAGCGACCTCTCCCTCCACAAGTTCCTAATGGTCATTGACAGCAGTGCAGGGTGCAGGAGGAAGATCTTTTATCCCACCTCATTCTCTCCTGACGTGACTGCTGCTGTCTGCCAGCGATATTTATACACAGGGCCTGCGACCAAGGGCAGGGTATGGCTGGAGACCAGGCCCACCACGTCCCGGTGGCAGCAGGCACCACTTGCAGTCTGGTGGAGGTCTGCAGGGGGCAGCCACCCTTCCTGGGGACTCCTGCTGCTGACTGGCTGTAGCTTCTCATCCCTGAACAGTACTGGGAGGGCATTTGGGCACGTGCCCTCCCAACTCTTGTCTTTCACCTTCTGCCACTGCCTGAGAGGCCAGGGTCACCCGGGCTTTGCATTCCCGTCCTCTGCACTGCTGAGCAAACAAGCAGCGCCTTGTCTCCTCCGGACACCTCCGCCCCATGCTGGCTGCCTCTCAGTTATCTGCCGAAGTGCTTCGCAGGCAAATATTTGCTCTGTGGTCCCAGACGCTACCTCACTCCTGTTTGCCCAGGTTCTTACTTCAGCGCCGTCAACATCGCACTCTCCCCATCCATATACCCCGAGGTTCTCGAACATGCATGACATTGCAGGGGTACAGGCTTCCTTATCCCACCCTCCCATGCATGTGCCTTGCTGGCAGGCAAGGAGGAAGAAGAGACAGCCCAGAGATGCCCAGCCTGCCAAGCCTACCTGCAGCCTTGCAGCCAGCGCAGCCTTATCGGGGAGGATGCTGATGACGAGCAGCACAGCCGTGAGCCCCTGCCACTTCCCGAAAGCAGCAATGAGTCACACCCACCCTGTGCCTCATCCGAAGAAACTGAAAGGAGCAAAGGGCAAGCACTGGGGAAGTTCTCCCCACAAGTCATCCCCAGGAGCCTGCGCCGGGGAGCCCACCTGGCTGCTCTCAGCCCATGACCCACAGGTGTGAATGTCCCTTGACACCCCCAGAAAGAGTGATCAGTGGGGCCTCAGTGACATTTGACAGCACGCAGTGATCCTAAGGGGATGCTGGGGTTAAAGGTGTTCAAGTGACCTAACCCACAGGGCACGCTCTCAGACTGTCTGGAAACAGATTTTGGGGTAGTCAGTGAGGAACTATTTTGCTGACCTACCACTACAAACACCTGCACTGTGACAGAGAGAAGGTGAAGGTGAAGAGGGAGAGCTCTCAATGTCCTGAGATCAGCCCTGATGGCCAGCACATGGAGAGACCCGACTCTCCCCAAAAACCTTCAGTGAGGAGGCAAACTGGAAGACCTCCCCTCCAGCAGCTTGTGTTTAATCCCCAGCTGTGAACTCTGGAGAGCAGGGAAAGGCAGTAGAGGTAATCTGGCACCTTTGTTATGTATTATTGTTTGTCTGGAGGTTGCCAATTTTCTAATGTGTGTTTTGGGGAATAGTTACAAGTTTCGTGTTACAAGATTCCTAATGCTGTTTATTTATTTATTTATTTATTTATTTATTTATTTATTTATTTATTTATTTATTTTATGCTCAAGCATTTATATTGCTCTCTTTTTTTTGAGTAATTCTCTCTCCAGGATCTTCCTTGATTTTCTCCCTCTTTGAATCGTGCTGAGCATGAACCTTGCCAGAAGTGCTGTCTAGGAGCAACTTGGAGTTGAGAGCCAAACCTGCAAAGCCCTCCTAGCTTTTAGGGCAACATTCTTGCCGCAGTTGTACCCAGGTCTTACCCAGCATGGGGCAGCAAGGAAGCACTGACCCTGCATGCTCACAGTGCTGGCATGATGCGCTGTGTCTCTCCTCTGCACATGCAGCTGTCAGCCCGTTTGCTAATTCACTGAATGGAAAATTTCTGCTTTTTGTTGCAAATCGACAGGTGAAAGTCAGAAGTGTTCAAGGCCAGGCTGGATGGGGTTTTGAGCAACCTGGTCTAAGGCAAAGTGTCTCTGCCCATGGCAGGGGGGCAGAATTAAATAGTCTTTAAGGTCCCTTCCAACACAAACCATTCTATGACTGTATGAAAAATGTGGAGGTGAGCGCTCCCATCCTTGCGGCTGGGCTCAGAGCGCTGCAGGGCTGAGGGGTAGCAGAAAAAGCGCTGGGGTTAGTGAACACAGGGCCCCAAGGAGAGATGCGGCATGGAGAAAGGGTGGAAAAGAGGTGGAGAGGGAGGCGAAGAGTTTCTGTTTGTGTGTAAAGCCTCAAGGCTTGCAGAGCATCAGGTGGACTTGTGTCAGGTGTTCACTGCGGGTACTGGAAATTTACTAGCAGACAGACTGCTCTGCTGGGCCCCAAAGGGAAATGCCTTGCTTGGTACAAAAGAATAACCAATAAGCCAAGCAAAAGCTGGAGGCGTGCTCCTAGGCTGGCATAGCTCAGGCAGTGCAGGGCAGCTCCTTCAGAGCGAGAGTGGTGGTGGTTTCTCTGAGGAGACAGCAGGCTGGAGCAGAGGAGCCAGGCACTGCAGCGCAGCTCTGGGGGCAGCTGACCCCAGGTTTTGGATACTTTCCAAAACCGAACCATTGGAAGAGTGTGTGTGTGTGTTAGCTCCCACAGCCAAACCACAGGACATGAGAGGCACCCCAAGAGCTGCAGCTGGTCCCTGTAACCTGTACCCTCAGGAATCTGGCCCTCATGCCTGCCTGACTTGCAGGTCGATGTGGGGGAGCAGCCACTGCCTGACCACCTCCCTGAGCCAAAACCCTCCCAGGGCCGCACCGAGCTGGCATCTGAGAGCAAAAGTGAGGGAAGCAGGAATTTCAGACGTGTCAGGGTGGCTCGGATGGTGAGACATCTGCCCAAATGTGCTGAGGGTTTGCCATTTGCACTTCCTGATCTCATTTACTGTTGGTGGGGGGAAACCCAACGCAACTTCTGTGTCATATCTTGCACTTTGCTACGTCACACCAAAGAAGGGGAAACTTTGGAAAATGATTGTAATTCAGCTGAGGGGCGGTTGTCTCATGCATCTGAAGGTGAAGCAGGGAGCAATCAGCCCACACCAGGAGCATTGAGAGAGGTCCCCCGCTTTTGTGCATCACCTGCCATTTGATTTCTGGCAACTGATGCAATTGCCAGATCCACCTGAAGGGCGTACATCACAACCTGAGTCGCTCTGACTGAGGAAGAAACTTGGTCTAGGACTCAGGCAGCACCTCTAAGCCTAGAGACAGGCAGAGTTACCACCATGGGATACTGCTTTTGGAAGTCTTGCAAGGTCTCTGGTGACAGAAGGTGAAGGGAAAAGGGCCGTCAGAGGCAAAATAAAATTTAACATGATGCCGCAGGTTAGCATGCAAGTAATGCGAAGCACCCAGCTTTTACTCCATGCCCATCAGATAACAGAGCGAAACCAGACGAAGCTCTTTCCTCGCTGAGCTCTTCTGATTCTGAGGGCACCTCTGTGAGACACCCAAGGCCCAAACTGAGCGCTTGGAGCAAACAAGGAGCGTGGTTCCTATACTATGCTTAAAGACATACCTCTGTGTAAGTGGGCTCTATAGCTCAAACTGTCATCGAAAATTATAAACAGTACCCTCAAACATCTTTCAAAGCACTCAGGACTCTCACCTGCTTGTTGCTCTCCCCCTCTGTATCTTATTTGGAAAGCATCAAGGATGTTGCAAGAGTACTGTGGACTCTCTCAGGAAGAAATCTGTATTGAAGTGGAGTGGAAATCTGTACAGAGTGGTCTGGCTAGCACGTGTGAAATACAGTCTGCAGCCATGCACAACACGAAGATTAAAACACATTAAATAACTCCTGGTGTGCTGAAGGAGGCATGGTTCCCATTTAGAAGTCACAGTAATCCCCCACCAAACAGATTATGTGGCCATAAAACGTAAGTGGCTATGTACAACAGCTTGAATGACAATGCTTGCAGCTTCTTTTTTTTTTTTTTTTTTTCCCCCCCCCCGTCTAACTTCTTGCACACCAGATTCTGTCCCCCGCCCCTCTGCAGAGGTAGCCGGGATCCAGCTGTATTATGGGCTGGTGTCCTGACCTCCACGGCCACTGCTGAGCTTCTCAGCTTTTGCTTGAGCTTGGCATCCTCCGAGCATTCCTGCTCAGGCTTGGCACTGCGTGGTTCCCCGAGTAACTCAGCTGGGAAGACAGATCCGGGAGGTAGGGCTGCCCTCCCGGAGCAGCCGAGTTCTCAAGCGGAACCTCTGGGGTGTTTCTAGCACGCAGCAGTGTTTGCCGAGCAGCCCTCCCGTGGGAATATGTCGAAATATAGTTACAGGCATGAGAATGGTCACGGGAGAGAGGAAAAAAAAAAAAGAAAAAAAAAAAGTGCCGCCTTGTTCAACAGATTTGTTGCAGATGTGGTTTCAGAGCAAGCTCCTACCACCCCTCATTCTGCTGTGACACTGCTCTCTTCTCCAGAGAGTGGCCTGGGATCTGATGTCACAGCAGTGGAGCTTTCTCTTCTCTGCCTCTCCTCTTTTTAAAAGCTCACTTTCTGAGCTGCGTCTGCACTATTGAAAAGGGAAGTTGTCCTAAAGAGCAGCATTTTCTTTTTTTTTTTTTTTTTTTTTTACCGAAGAAATCCTTCCTTCCTTGTACTTCAAAACGCTGATTGAAAGGAGCAGCACATTAAGCATGATAAAAAGACACTACAGGAAAAGCCTAGATGGACCAGCTCTTTGATTTTCCATCAAAGTGAGAATTATGCCTTAAGATGGCTTTCAAAGTTGCTGCTGAAATAATGAAAAAAAAATAAACAGCCAAAAATATGAATATAAAGCAACTTTAATTTTCCTCTAGATATTTATATCAAAGAAATAATACTCATGTCCAAGTATTGTACATACAATATCTTCCTTATAAACTCTTTAGTTTAAAACACGTGTACAAAATTGCACATTGCAGTTTGCAAAAAATCATAAATACCTTTTTGCATGTAAACAATTCCAGCACAAGGATAAACGTTGTACATTCCAAAATGTCTAAGTCTCTGATCAGAAACAAAAACAAACAAACAAACAAAAATCCCATTGTGATCCCCATAAAGGTTCTAGTGTTACAAATCAACCATTAACAGATTCATAACTGATGTACTACACACAGGAATACATAAATGAGCACAAGGCAAGTCGCCTTTTAGTCATAAGCACTTAAGACAGAGACTTGGAATACAATTCTGCTGCCGTTTATATCCATGGTATCCACCCCACAGTATTTAGTGGTAGCAGGATTGCGTTAATTTTTCCAAGATTACCAGTTGCAGTACGCCTTAACTTTTAATTCTTAAACAAGTTGGCCACTGCGGAACAGTAGGAATTGGAAAGTTATTGTAAACACAGTTATCACCGTTGTATATTCAGCAAGTTACAGTATTCTCCTAAACACATCACTAAATTAAGAAAATGTTTTACATTTAATCAAGTGCAAGTTGCCAACCAAATATTGTCCACTTTGTCTCAGAAATAAGCGTTTTGACTATAGTTCTACATAGTTTGTTAAAGTAACGTAAAAAAATACAATGGACATAATCCTCAGTTGTAGTATATTATTAAGCCCTGTAGCTTCCGTTTATGTAAAAAAAGTAATCACCACACCAAGAAAAAAAGCTGTCAGAGGTGTCCTTGATAAACCTCTCCTGACCAAATCCAGCCAGTCAGTAGCTACTGAATTTTGTTTCGCTACTATTGCCTCGGTCTGCACGCAATATGCTGGCCAGCACACCCGTTTGAAGAGTTCCCCAAAATAATCATTTTTTTTTAAAAAAAAAAAAAAAAAAAGAAAAAAGCAGAAGTATTTCTGAATCCACACAAAGCAGGTTTTTGCATTTATTTTTCATCTATTCAAATACTGTTAATTTTCAGAAGTTCTTCCTGAAGCAGAGATTTTTGGAAGGGCTCCTCAGAGGGTTCCTCTGTGCCAGTCAATTTAATAAGGCAGAATACGAAGGTGCACATAAACCCAACTCGTAACAACCCGGCGAAGCACATGGGCAGACAGCCACCCACCAACTATCTGCACGTAAGCTGCTGCAAGAGCGGAGGCAAAATCTGAGCTGCTCTGTCTCCACCTTTCGTTTTTGAATAGCTCTCCTGGACAAGTGAGGGAGCTGCAGTGCCCTGCCCCAGGGCCTCGGAAGAACCAGTTTGGATTTCAGCGCTGTAGGAAGTGGCAGTTTGCTCACACTTCTCCTTTCGGACAGAAACGGAGCTTGGGGGTGCTGGTGGCTAACCGGCAGGGAGGGGCTGCTTCTCCTTTTCAAGAGATCCCCGGGGTCTGCTGATCATGCAAGGGACGGCCACGGGGGATGAGTGACCCCAGCAGCCACCCCAGCAGGCAATACTGCAAGGCTCAGGGCGCTGTGCATCATTAAGCATTTTCTACATCATGGGCATTCAGCGAGGACCAGACGCCAGAAAACACCGAGAGCTCTCAAAGCTGGGCTCCACCGCCCAAGCTGAGGGAAGGTTGAGACAACTGGTGAAGCCAAGTGGTCTTGAAAGCACATTGCTCAGAGAAGGATGTATTTCTGCTTCCCTAGCCTGCACCTGTCCAGAGCTGCTCCTTTCTTACAGAGATCTGTTTGGAGTGATACAGGATGGGCCACCACGAGCACCACAACTGCAAGGGCACATTCGTGGTCTCCGACACCTCAGACAGATTTTCAGTCTAGGCAGAAATTGCGGAAAGAAGAAACAAGCCTCAGACAAGTGGCTCCAGAAAAAAAGAGAAACTGCCCTGGAAGGAATGACCTCCAAGTCCCCATACTGAAAAACAAGGAAGCTGCGGAGCTACTCCACCAGCAAGACTTGTTCAGAAAGAGAGATCCGGCTGGTAAGAACCTGCACGGGGATCTTAAGGGTTACCTTCAGACAGCATAAACTGGAGGTAATCTAACAGCTGAGCTTGTTTCAAGGACCAGCAGGCCTGCTCCTTGCTTTCGCAGCAGAAAAGCCCTGATACTGCCTTCTCTTAATGTCTCTACACATCACTCCTTTTGACCTTAAAAAGCCCGTAGACCCATTCCTAATTAAGACGAGTGGGTGTGGTAAGCAGCAGCGGCCAGATTTCGGTGGGCGAGAGGCCTATGCAGGCTTGCTCATCATTTTCAGTTTGAAAGCCAGGAATTGCACAACACTTACATTGCAACACTTATTCCCTTCTCTTTGTCCCCTACTGCAACCAAAGCAAAACTGCACGTGTAAATCAGTGTTTACAGAGAGCACAGTGCCAGCACTGCGCCAGGTGTCTCAATAAACTGTGCATCGTCACAAAGCAAAACAAATCCCTAAGGCTTGCTCGTGTTGGCTTCTTTACTCCGCTTTTTTTTTTTTTTTTGGGGGGGTGGGGGGGTGGAGGGGAAGACGGAGGACAGAAATTAATGAAGCGTGAATATCTAATCTGTTACATAGAGAGGAATGCTCAAGGGACTCGCAAGAACTTGTTTTGCTACATATTGAGCAACACCACATGGGAAAGCCTTGAAATTAGAGCAAATGCTTGAAGCCAGGGCGTAGCTGCCTTTTGGAACTTGTCCTTCGTGAGCCTCATTTTATTAGAGAGCAGACCTTTGCATCATCAGCCAGCATTCAGACCTGGACTTTACTTGATGACATTTCAGTATGGTGGTTACCATGGCTTTAAATAAATAAGGGTAAGTGTGAAATTACCACTCATTGGGCAAAACAGGGAGGGGCACGGTTTCCAGAGAAGACGAGTTTAGAAGACACTTAGGCAATAATATTAAAACAAAACAAGATGAAAAGCATCCTGAAGAGCAATATTAATTCTCCCCCACTTCAACATACAATGGATATCAACATTAAATAATCTCTCGTAGTTAACTTTTATTCCTTCCCTGGATTCCTTGCTTTCTACAGCTAACATCTCTAATTATAACCATGGGGAAAGGGATAAAAAATGTACTTGGTATTAGGTACTATTGGCCTGCTGGGAGTGTGACATCTCACTGCACACCACAAATACACCACAGATACACCAGCCTGCGCTGTGATTTCAGCCACAGTGTGCGCAGGGCTTTAAAACACCACAGGGAGTTACAATACCATGTCAGTAACTGGCACAAAATGGGCCGAACTGGTGACGTTCTGGCACTTGGGCAGCATGCTAGAAAGCCCTGCTCTGCTGAAGGTGTCACCTTGCAGACTGTAAGTAGAGTAGGTGTCCTAGGTCCCTAAGGCCTATGTGACCTGCTATATATAACAAGATGAGTTTAACTCTCTGGAAGTCAGTGTCTTCCCACCGTTTCTCTACAATGCACCTTTCCATGATGGATATTAATACACAGAATGGTAAAAACTGGAAAAAGAACAAGAGTTCAGCTGTCGACTCTGTTCATTCAGAGAGGCAAGTTTTCTACCAGTGTCATTTCAAGTTTCCAGGGAAGAAAGGGAGGATATCCTGAACACGCTCTCCTGAGCAGCCCATTAGCTTTACTCTATGCCACCATGCCGCCCGTGTCCAGCACTGCAAGGAAACCTGGTGGTTTATGAAACAGAGGAGAGGAAAAAGGCTGTGAAGCGCAACACGCTATCCTTTGAAAGGCTCAGCATGAGCCACAAGGCTATCTGTATAAGCTTTTTCTTTTTTTTTAAATAGACTCTTCATCCCTAAAGGCCAACCCCCTGTGTCAGGCTGAAGGGCCGTGCACCCCTTGAGGTGCAGGAAGCTTTCTGGAGAGGACAAGAAAATGTTACCAAACACTTCTACCACATGCAAGCTCCTGGTTATGATTTTTACAAAGATCAGTGCACAGCCTATTCCACTCTGAACTCGTTTTTAAACCAATAAGTGGCAGTAGAAGTTAAGTCTTCTCAGTAGTTCACTAAATATCAGAACCAGCAGCGCACTGGAGCACAGAGAACTGGTCACATCCATAGCCCACCATCACTCCAAAGCCTTCCTCCAGAAATCATAACTTCTCCAGGAAAGGTACTTAGCCAGCACATAGGATTTTTGGCAGTATTTTGGACCATCTTTCTTTCCAGTAGAGAATCCACAGAAAAGTTCAGTGTACAGCTAGCCACAATACAGACGCAGACCTTTCGACAGGCACAAAAGCAAACGGCAGGCAGGTAATTATTCAGGGCCAAACCCCTGCAATCATTATTTATAGCAACCTTCCCTTCACTTTGCAGTAAATCACTGCACACGAGCTGCAGCACTTCAGATCACGGTACGACTAAATGTGACTTTAAAAGTAGGTGATCTTTTGGCATTAATTGAACATGGCAGGATTTGACAGTCCCTCCAGTTTGACTGGCAATCTAAAAAAATCCCCTTGCGATCACACGCATTGCTGTGGCTTAGTTTTCTTCTGGGAGAACTTAGCCCCTGCAATGAAAATGATGGTGCCTCGTGGCATACCACGATGAGTGCTGCTATTGGAGCTGGGAGGACACCACAGAGAGCAGGACCCCAGCATAAGGGCTCACATCTACTGGAGACACAAGATGCTTTCACGCAGCGCTCTCACATCGGTGACACACTTTTACAAGACTACTCAAAAGAAATCTGCATTTGGAAACAGCCAGAAGATGGCCACACATGCAGTGGACTGTGTGAACTTCTAATCTGAGATCCAGTTTGCAACAGCACTGATGAGGAGAGCAAGCCTGCTGGCATGCCAGAGCTGAGCAACGGTGCTGCCAGCCTGAAGCAAGCAGTGGGGATCAACGCATGCTGCAAATCAACAGGGTGGCGTCTTGGAAAGATGCCCTCGCTGTAAATTTTAGATGTAGAGGATTTTATACTGTTAGCAGCATGCAGACCACAGCAGGCTCTCCACAGTGCACCAAATTTCTCTGAAACCCACATTTAGGTTGTCACACGCGGCCACTCCATGCAGAAGTCACCTCTGAGTTACTAACAGGCACCGTGAAGAGAGAGGTGTCACAGCATAAACAGCTGCAAGCCTCTTCGTCAGCAGCCCAGGGAAAGAGAGACCTTGGAAACAAGCGGGCAGGAGTAACTGAGAACTAACAAGACCTCTCATCTACCATAACGCACCACAGCGGCCTAAATCTTCCTAAATTCAGACTTAATTAATCAGCACCTTCTCAGTACAGTTTCGCCGTGCGTGGCAAGATTTTATAAGGTTTATAAGAAATGTTCCTTTGACAAAATCCAGAATCTTACATCTCTCCTATGGAACCAGGTAGAGTAAATCCTGATGCAGCACCCCAGCAAGCAATTATGGCTTTCAAAAGATCAGTAGCCACGTGCAGGATTGTGATGCGCAGTGAAACCTTCCTGTTCAAGGCTTTTTCTGCTGATGCAGAGAAGTATTTTAAAAAGTGGGCCCGTGACAGATGTTACCATCCACCTGTGCTGCAATGCACGCAGTCACTGCACAAAACGCTGACCAGAGGAAGTGAGCAGAGAGGGGCAGAGCAGCCGAGGAATTCTCCCAGCGCTCTCCCGGTTACAGTAAAATTGCAAATAAATTACTTGGAAAATGGAAGTGGTTTTGTACAAGTCAAACGCATATGCAGAGATGTCACATTCCACTTTCTGTCCTTGCTAAACATAGAAAGTTAGAGAATCAAGTAGGGAAGGAACAAAAGCTGGTCAGCAGCAGTTGCAGCTGCACAAGAATAAACAACAACAAAAAAGTAAATCATTGCTTTTTCTGCTTAAAATCCAGAAGGACAACAAAAGCACATTGAAGACTGACTTATGTTACAAGCAGATGATTTTCTTCTTGTGTATTAATTTTGGATACAGAGAAAGGTTCCCTACGAAGTTGCAGGACTCAGGCTGTTCAGAGTCACACTGCAGCAGCCAAGCCACTATTTTCAGCGCTACGAGCAATTCGGGTTGCTGTGCCTCCACACTTCAAACGCCACGGAACAGCGCTATGCAACAACAGGTATTTATAATTCCACTTCAAACTCCTGCAGATCGCCTTGAGGCTTAACTTTGGGCAACTGCTCCTTTCTCAGAAGTCAGATGGACACGCCGAGCTGGACAACTACAGGAGAAAAACAACAGGGCATCTCATGACTTGTCTCAGTCATGACACGAACGCAAACCCAGATGACAGAGGACTGCTGTATGGCCACTCTTTGTTCTTCGAGACTGCATGAAATTCAACAGCGTTTTATGATGCGCGGCAAGGAGCCCAAATCCCTAGAGGTATTTGAGACTACCAGAGGCTCATGAGAAAATTGCCACCACCACGAGACTCAGCCCAGTCAGTAACGGGGATGCGGCACTATCACAGGCCCACACCTCTCGGGGCATGTGAAGCACTCATCTTTGGGGATTTTGCTCCCCAGGCCTGCCGGGTTGATTCCCCTGAGCCATGGTGGGAGCTGTCAGAACCACTCACCAACCACACAGACCTGCCTGGGCAGCTCGAGACACCGATGGACACCGGGGAGGGAGCAAATCCATCACCTCCTAGCGATGGCATTGCGTGATGTGGCGGCAGCAGGGCACGTCCCCCACATGGACATAAAGGAGGCGCAGTGCCGGTGGTAGCTGCCCCAAGCCTCTGCCCCAGGAAGGGTGAACCCTAACCACCAATACTCCTATTCACCAAGACAGAAGGGATCTGCTAACAATTCAAGGAAACAAAAGTCATTTATGGGTCAAGCCATTTTGCTGTAGCACCTCAACAGGAAGGCAACTCAAATCCAGACCAACACATCAAGCATCTTCAAAGTCTGCTGACGAGCAGCATGCCAAATGCACACAGCAGCAAGGTCCCAACAACCAGGACAGATAAAGGAAGGGACAGCACAGTCCCCAGAGCAGAGGCTACACCTGGGGCAAGGAAACCAAGAGGAATGCTCATTTGTCACAGGTTCATACCTAAAACACAAAACCAGATCAGAAGGGCATGAGAGTAACCTGCACTATGAGAGTCTTTGTAGGGACACACACAAGCGTAGCAAAACATGGTCTAGGTTTGAAGGATGGAAAACAATACTAAAAAGAAGAGCTCTGAGGGTCCAAGTGAACTTGAACCGATTTTTTACAGTGACTTGTACGCACCCTATGTACCTGCACTTACTGAAAATGAGCTACATTGATCCAAACCAAACAAGCAGACTGGAAAAATTTTACCCGGTATCACACTTTTAGCATTTCACAGTGATGAAAAATTCAGGCTGAATATCAAAACAGAAGTTCAAGGATACAGAAAAGAAAAACTCTGCAATAAACTGAATTAAAGAAAATAAAAAAGTACAACCTAAAGAAGACATAATTAAAGATAGGGACACTACAAGGTGACAGTCAGAGTACTGATACATTTTAGAGGACAGTAATTGAAGAAGTGAAAACCTGAAGCAACGACGCCTGGCAGCTGCAGAAAGCAAGCACTCCTGAGCCTTGCTGTATTGTTTTAATCTGCTAGGTGTTCAGGCTGTCCATTCGCCCACCTGCTGGGGATCACCAACCTCTTGCAAAATCAGAAGGGGAAAGAGAAAAAAAAAGAATTAAGAAAACACTATTCTCAGTTTTTGGTCACATCCCCAGCCTGGCAGAGGGCCGGGTGGAGCAGGCAGCCCCAGCAGCAGCCTCCTGTCAGCCACCAGTTTAACAGGGCCGGACTGTCAGCACTTCCATCGCCCAACACGTGCCAGCCAGGGCGTAAAGCAGGCTATTAAAAAAAAGTTTGCGGGCGGGATCTTTGAGAGGGCTGCTCATGCTGAAAGCTGAGAGGCAACGCGTGGCACTCGCTGGCTTTGGCAGCGACACGCTGCCTGGGGTCAGGAAGGGAGACAGCAGGGGCTGCTGTGTTTTAGGGTTCACCCACGTCTCCCTGGGCATCGCTAACCTGCTCTGACCAAAGAGCAAAGAACAAGCACAGTCTGCCCTGTGTCCTGCCACAGGGTCTTTACCTAGCCCCAGACTCATCCTCAAGCACAAGAACTGAAACTGCGCTGCCCATACTTGTAATTTTCATGTGTTTTCCGAGATTCTTTAAAAAAAAGTTATACTCGCTACACGTGCAGTAAAGACAAGCACCTCGCATCAGCGGATTTCCCCAGGTGGCATTGCCTCTCCCACCAGGGAAAGCACATCAAGGGTGGCCAAAAAAAAAAAAAAAAGTCTTTATCAGTTTCTCCAGTCTTGCAGCAACTTTGCAGACAGGTGATGTCTGCCACATAGTAAAAACTGCTTTCTACCCGGTCATTATGCAGCAGGCACTGCTATCAGGATGCCTTCAAGAACTCTTCAAACCCACGCTAAGACCAGAATTATTTTGTCCCTGTTCACCAAGCATTTCTAAAGCAGCTCTACCAGCCAGCCAGCAGAAGGTACCGTGACACTCGACCATTTAAACCCCCCCAAAACAGGCTCCGGTGACGTGATTAAAACAGTTACAGAATGATTAATATGGCTTCTACCTGATTTGCATATGCATTAAGAAAAGAAACCTCCTCGGCGCATCTCGGCTCCAGCGCCCCGGCCTCCAGGTGTGCAGGGGTGGCAGCGAGCTGGAGGGGCAGGACCACCACGGCTGAACCTTCCCAACAGACAGCAGCGCTCGCCTGTCACTAACGAGAGCACAAAAATAAAGATAGAAAAAATAAAATAAAATAATGACGAGTCCATCCCAGGCTCTCTTCTTGGATTTCCAAGCACGGAGCGCAGCCTTCCAGGAGAAGCGAGGCGGACGTCCAGCGGCTGCAGAAAGGTGCAACAGAGCCGAGCCACAGCCGGGACACACCTGAGGATGCCCGAGCCCCTGTGCTTCCCCACGCAGCCCCCTGCTTTCACCAGCTTCACGTCTTGTCCGAGCTGCAGCCGGATCTGCTCAGGAGGAGCTGTGCTCTCGGCGGGTGACCTTCACGCTCCGACAGACCGTTCCCTCTGCACCATCCACAGGGCTCAGCAGCGCTGCACGGGCGGGGAGGGATGCTCAAAACCACGCGGGAGGGAGCCACAGAAGCAAGGCAGGCAGCAGGACCGAGCGAGGGATCTACAGCTTTCAGAGAACTTATTGAGGATTATGTCTAATCGACCAGAGGGAGGGAAAAAAAAAAACACACACACAAAACCCAAAAAGTTCCTGTGCCGCTCTCTTCGGCTAGTAAAATCTTGACAAAGAAATAAAGCACGTCAGTTCTTCCCAGCCAGAAATTCACTTCACATTCTAGCAC